>NC_021163.2:39337500-39386338 GCF_000331145.2 Cicer arietinum | reverse complement strand
ATTTCTAATTGTGCCAGTCGATTGCCTAATCGATTGTGTAACCACAAACAGTGTGATTCCTTACAACCCTTTTACGAAATCGATTTCCCAATCGATTTACTCAGTGGATTTTCAACTTTTGTTGATTTCTTGAGTTCCAAGCAATTTGTCTCAAGTGTGTAGGGTTGAGTTGTTGTTCCTGAGATCTTGCTCAGTTAAAAAGTTAGATTTATCATATGATGTATGAACATTGTATGTTTGTTAATTATGTCAAAACTAGGATTAAGAAGACTAAAGTCCAACAATCTCCCCCTTTTTGCATAAGTGACAATCATACAATTTTAACTTGAGTTGAGCATTTCAAGATATAATATTAACAAAAGAAATAGTTTCATAGCATCATATGTACCAGTATCAGATCATAGAATCAAAATATCAAAGTATAAGTACACATGCTATATAACAAATCAGAGTCATTTTAAATAAACCATTATCAGTCATCAGAGTAAAAAATACAAGTTATATAAAAAATACAAGTTATAAACAAACAGGTTATAACCAAGTTATAATATCTCTGAATCAAACAAGTTATAATTTATCTCCCCCTTTGTCAGTTAATGCAAAAAGCGGTAAATGGAGAGAGTATTAAAACAAGTTTTCCTCCCCCTATGTTAGTAAACATATGCACTGGGGAAAAAGAATTTATCATAGCAGCGAAATATCAGTGTATCAGAGCAAAAACATATGCAGAGTATCAGAGCAAAAAAAAAGATATGCAGCTTAAACATAGTATGGCAAACAATAAGACATCACAACAAAGAACTGAAAAATCTAATCTCCTAATCTGAGCTTGAATTGCAGCAACATCCTGAACAACTGAATTCAGGGATGTTTGGAGAGTTGTTAAAGCAGCTTCCATCCTTGCATTTGACTCTAGCATCTTGGCATTGTGAGCCATCTGAGCTTCCATGAATTCCAGCAGTTTCGCTACATACGCAGGAGGATCTGCCACTGGTTTAGAACCTTGTGGAGGAGTTGGCTCAACATTTGGCATTGGTCTTATCCAAATGCCATTCACTCTCTTCAATTGCATCTGATTAACAATTGATTCACCAAAGATGGGGGTGGTCTTGGAAGATTCTTCATTTACTAGAGAAACTTTGAAGTGTTTCAGAATCTTTGTAATAAGCTGAGGATAAGGCAGCACAAGCTTGCTCTGTGAAGCTTCCAGCATGTGGCTTAGCACAATCCATGCCCAGCTCATCTTGAGCTCCTTGGATAATCCCCATAACAGTAGAATATCTAACTTCTGAACTACTGCATGATTACCTGACCGTGGAACAAGCATCCGAGTCAGCGTATACATCAGCATCCGTTGTTGTACCTTCATTTGACCGATTGGGAGCGAAGTGGTTTCGACAAACCCATCAATCATCAGGTCTTTCACAGTTGTATGCCTATCCAGCGATTCTTCCCATCCTTCGTTAGCAGCATCGGCATCAGAGCTGCCGTCTATAGATGTTCCGTGAAAGGGCAATCCAGACAGTGCAGAAAAGTCTTCAAATGACATTGATAACCTTTTACCTTTAACCTGTGCTTTGAATCCGTCTGCAGTTAGCTTAAATGTTGAGTAGAACTCCCTTATCAGTCTTGGATAAGTATCAAGTGAAGATGAAAGAAAGCCTTCAAGACCATGAAATCTCAAATGATCTTGGAATGTGAAACCGTCTACATCAAAGTAAGCAAAATCCAGGATTTTCCTCTTGAGAAATTCTGATGGAATGGTAGGTTCTGCATCTTTTTCCTTGGATGCAGGAGCTTTCTTAGGTGGGGGTGAAGAAACTGGTTTCTTCTTCTTCTGAGAAATTTCTTTCATGGCGTCAGCTAAAAGCTTCTCAGTTGGTGGCTCCTTTCTCTTTTTGGTTTTCTCTTGAATAACAACAGGTGCCTTGCCTTTGTCCTTGGCAAGAATTTTATGAGTTGGAATGGGAATCCTTTTAGACATTGTAGGTGGAGGTGAAGGGGTTCCACTAGATGAAGATGAAGGTGAGGGAGTTCTTGCTTGGGTTTGTTTAACTCGTGCCATGATCGTAGTGTAGTGAGTTTGAATGTGGATTGAATGTAGATAGTAATAGAGAACAATTGCAGAGACAGAGCAAAGATATGAAGCAGAAAAAAATAGTGAAATCTGGAAAATTGAAGTGTAGAAATCGATTGATAACTGTTCCTATTTAAACCCTTAAATGTTACCGTTGCTGGGTAATGTCAATCGATTTAGTAATTATTGCTTTCAACGGCTAGTAAGAATAGTCATAACGGTCATAACTTCAATCGATTCCCAAATCGATGTCCTTTATTTACTCAATCGATGTCCAAATCGATTACTTAAGATGGATAAAATAACTAGTCGATTTCCAAATCGACGCTTGAGCTGGTTGAATAAACTTTCTGAAACAAAAAATCTGGGGCTGAAGCAATCGATTCCCAAATCGATTCTTTAAACTAAAAACAAAACTGGAAATCGATTACCCAATTGATTTAACTGGAAAAACTTGTTGATTATTGCCTTTGACTTATTTCCTGTGTCATCAATACCACTTATTGAACAAATCCTTCTTCCTTTACTGTTAAAGACAAGAATATAGACCTGTCTCCTGTCATGTGCTTTGAGCATCCTCCATCTAGGTACCAAGGGTGCCTATTGGATGTCAAGCACACCTGCAACACATACTTAAAAATTGATTTGAGGTCCCCAATTTAAATTGGGTCCTGGGGGGTCAGTTTCAAAAATTTGTTTCTTTGCTATCCAAATTTGTTTCGATCCTCTATTTGCTAGTTTTTTAAATTTGCAATTTGAAACAAAATGTCCTTTTCTGCAACAGAAATGACATGAACCAGCAAATGATGAATGTTTATTTGGCTTAGTAAAGATGTCATACATATTCCTTGAACTACCAGATTTTTGACTATGTTTGAAATTTCTGTTTTGCATATAACCAATACCACATCTAGTGTTGTTATTAACATGTTTATTTGGGTTATATCCAAGACCAGATCTTTCATTAACATGTCTCTGGTTGCTAAGTATATCATTCAGTTTATCTTTACTACTAGCAAACTTCAATAAATCAAACTGTAATGATGCAACATGTTTTTCAAGTTCAATGCATCTTGCAGATTTGTTATGTGAATCCTTTTTCAGTTGTTCATACAAATTTTCAATTTCTTTATGATCATTTTTCATTTGTTCACAAATTAAACATTGTTTTTCAAGCATTTTCTTTGTACTCATTAACTGTTTAATAGACTTCACATACTCATCATGCAGTTCATTGAATGCTTAATGTAGCTCATCATAAGAGGGATTAGATTGTGAACTAACCTCATTTTCTGATTCTGAGTCGGTATTTGCCATAAGACATAGATTTGCTTCTTCTGAGGAAGTAGATGATTCTTCGTTGTCACTCCATGCAATATATGCTCTTCTGGTTTTGTGAGCTGGTTCCTTGTCTTTAGTATTTGTAGTCCTATTTTTGTCTTGCACCTTGTGACACTCAGACTTTACATGCCCTGTTCTACCACATTCATAACAGGTGATTGTCTTGCTGTCACTAATCTTAGAACTTGATGGCTTTCTGAACTTGTTGCCTTTCTCCTTCAGAAATTTTTTAAACTTTTTGACAAGTAAACCAATCTCAGGCTCTTCATCAGTCTCACTGCTTGACTCATCTGAGCAACTGTCTTGTTCAGGTTTTGATTTGTGCGTTTGGGCTTTCAAAGATAGTCCTTTCTGTTTCCTGATATCATGCTCTGACTCATCTAGTCTATGTAACTCCATTTCGTGTTCCCTTAGCTTTCCAAAAAGTGTTGCGATGGTCATTTTTGCCAGATCTTTTGACTCAGCTATAGCAGTTATCTTCGGCTGCCATTCTCTGGTTAAACTTCTCATGATTTTTCCAATCTGCTGTTCATTTTCTACATGTTTTCCCAGAGCGTGAAGGTTGTTTACTATGTGTGTAAACCTGGTTTGCAGATCACTGATGGATTCATCTTTCTTCATGCTAAATAATTCGTATTCATACATGAGTGTATTTACACGAGCTCTTTTCACGTTTGTGGTGCCTTCATGCGTTTCCTGAAGGATGTCCCACATCTCTTTTGCTGATTTACAGTTTGATACTCTAAAAAATTCTTCTACACATAGAGTAGATGTTATAATGTTTTTTCCTTTAGCCTTATAACCTACTTTTCTTTTGTCATCCTCAGACCATTCGGATCTGGGTTTAGGAATCAGTAGATTATCAGTGCCAGCCATTTCAGGTATAAAGGGTCCATTTTCAACAACATCAAGAATATAAATACCACTAGCTTCTAAAAATATCAGCATCCTATGTTTCCAATACATATATGCGGTTCCATTGAAGGCAGGGGGCCTTACAAGTGAAGCGCCTTCTCCTAGAAAACTAACTAAAGCCATATTCTTTTATGAGTATTACCTCTAAAAAAGTTTGGCCCTGATACCAATTGATGGTATCAATGGCCTCGTTTTTACAGAAAAAGGTTTAGCGCAGTGTTTTAAAATTTTCCACAAAATTGATAATCAATTCAACAAAAGAACCTTTTATTGAACTGATGATCAATCACGGTCTCAAGGAGTTAATTCTAATCGAAGGTTCACGCTTATATGTATTGGCACATAATTTGTCAAGATTATACAATAAGAGTTCTACCGATCAATCAATATACATGCATATCAAACAATATTAATCATACAAACATAAAGTGCAAATAATAAAGAGTAAGGGTTAGAGAAGGTTGCACCAAGGTTTATCCTGGTTCAGTTGTCAATAAGACAACCTACATCCAGTCCTGACAATCCAACTAGATTTTAGCTTTTCTTCAATAGAAAGAATTGAGACGCTTTTACAGATTTTCTAGTTTCCTCGAAACCTATCTATCTAACTCATATCTCTTTCCTATTGCTTAACCCCTTGATCCTTGCAGCCACTCGTCAGACTCACACAAGATCAAGTACAGCTCCTTCTTGACGATCCTTTCGTCAACGAAGGTCGCCACCAGTTTCTAGCTGGATTTTTATCAACCCCTTTGAACCTTGCAGCCACTCGTCAGACTAACACAAGATCAAAGTACAACTCCTTCTTGATGATCCTTTCACCCAAGAAGATCGCCACCAGTTTCTAGCTGGATTTTTATCAGTCGTTTCTTTACAAAGTAATTGTTACAAACAAAATAAAAGATACAAATTGTCTTCAATCTCTATCAATGTATCTCACACAAGAATCTGGATGTTCAATTGAGTGCTTGTGAGATCATTGTCTTTTTCTCTCAAGAATTCCTTTTCAGCTTTCTAAATGATTATGAATAATCCTTTTTGGTCTTGATCTGAAAAAGCAATATCAAAATGTTATCAAACAGTTCTTAAGAGTTCTTCAGTGTTCTGAAGTATATTCAAGTGTATTGTAATAAATGTTGTATATGTTTTGAGAGAATGATTGAAAACTGTTTATATAGTTTCTAAAAAACAACTAATAAATCGATTTACCAATCGATTCATTAAAGTTATAAAACGGCTTAATCGATTTGCCAATCGATTATTGCAAGTCTTGTTTTTCTTGAATCTTGAAACTACATAAACTAATCGATTTACCAATCGATTATTTTAAAGCACTTTTCAGAATAAATCGATTTACAAATACACATAATCGATTGAAACCAAACTTAACATGATTGAAATTCTCACAATAGATTGTCCAATCGATTGTGTTTGTCACAAGTCATGTTACTTTTCAAATATTATTTAAGCAATCGATTTGCCAATCGATTAGTCTTGTCCCTGTGACTTTCCCGATTGATTTCCCAATCGATTTGTTTCGATTAGTTTTTACTTTGTGATGTGCACAATCGATTTGCCAATCGATTAGCCTATAAAATAGGTTGCCATTGACTTGCGCAATTTTTATTTCTAATTGTGCCAGTCGATTGCCTAATCGATTGTGTAACCACAAACAGTGTGATTCCTTACAACCCTTTTACGAAATCGATTTCCCAATCGATTTACTTAGTAGATTTTCAACTTTTGTTGATTTCTTGAGTTCCAAACAATTTGTCTCAAGTGTGTAGGGTTGAGTTGTTGTTCCTGAGATCTTGCTCAGTTAAAAAGTTAGATTTATCATATGATGTATGAACATTGTATGTTAGTTAATTATGTCAAAACTAGGATTAAGAAGACTAAAGTCCAACAACAAATACACCTATTAAATGCACAAGATTGCTTAAAAACCCTAGTTCGACAAGAATAAACCTCGGGAGGACGAAAATGACCTAAATGTTAAATCATTGACACAAATGAACCTATTTGGAGAAGAATAAGCCTAGGGAGGAACAAAATGACCTAAATGTTAATCCAATGACACAAATGAACCTATTGGATGCACAAGATAGGGTAAAAACCCTAATTGGACTAGAATAAGCCTAGGGAGGACAAAAATGACCTAAATGTTAATCCGATGACACAAACATACCTATTGGATGCACAAGATTGGTTAAAAACCCTAACTAGACAAGAATAAGCCTAGGGAGGACGAAAATGACCTAAATGTTTATCCAATGACACAAATGAATTAATTGGATTCACAAGATTAGTTAAAAAAGCTAATTGGACAAGAACAAGCCTGGGGAGAAAGAAAATGACCTAAATGTTAATCCAATTACACAAACACACCTATTGGATGCACAAGATTGGTTAAAAACCCTAACTAGACAAGAATAAGCCTAGGGAGGACGAAAATGACCTAAATGTTAATCCAATGACACAAATGAACTTATTCGATGCACAAGATTGGCTAAAATCCCAAATTGGACTAAAATAAGCCTAGGGAGGACGAAAAAGACCTAAATATTAATCTAATGACACAAACATGATGGTATATATGACCTCGTAATAAGCGGAATATATCAGAATGTATCAGTTCTTTATGAAATTAAATCAATTTCATACACACAGCGGAAATTAAATTGTGGCATACAAGATTAGCAAGTTTTATTAGATTGATATGAGATTAATCAAGATGCATACAAGTCAAAATAACATATTAAACAATATTACTTATTACAGAATATGTTTAACATGCATCTAATTTTAATCACATATACAGATATATCAAGATAGTAAATCAAAGGAGTTAAGGGTTAGAGAACATTGCACCAAGGATTTATACTGGTTCAGTTGTCCACTTGACAACCTACATTCAGTCAGTCGATTGCCCAATCGATTATACCAACACAAACAATTGTGTTTCCTTACACCTTTGTTATGAAATCGATTTCCCAATCGATTTGCTTTAGTCAAAAATCAACTTTTGTTGATTTCTTGTGTTTCAAGCAACATGTTCCAAGTGTGTAGGATTTGATTGTTGTTCCTGAAATCTTGCTCAATTCAAATATTAGATTTATCATGTACTGTATGAACATTGTTGAATTATTAATTATGTCAAAATTAGGAATCAAAGGATCAAAATCCAACAAAACACACCTATTGGATGCACAAGATTGGTTAAAGACCCTAATTGGACTAGAATAAGCTACGGAGGACAAAAATGACCTCAATGTTAATCGAATGAAACAAAGGAACTTATTTGATGCCCAATATTAGATAAAAACCCTAATTGGACAAGAATAAGCCTAGGGACGACAAAAATGACCTAAATGTTAATCCAATGATACAAATGAAATAATTGGATTCACAAGATTAGTTAAAAAACCTAATTGGACTACAATAAGCTTGGGGAGGACGAAAATGAACTAAATGTTAATCCAATGACACAAACACACCTATTGGATGCACAAGATTGGCTAAAACCCCTTATTGGCAGAGAATAAGCCTAGGGAGGACAAAAATGACCTAAATGTTAATCCAATGACACAAAAGAACTTATTGGATTCACAAGATTTTGGTAAACAACGTAATTGGAATAAAATAAGCCTAGGGAGGATGAAAATGACCTAAATGTTAATCCAGTGATACAAACACACCTATTGGATGCACAAGATTGGTTAAAAACCCTAAACGGACTGGAATAATCCTAGGGAGCACAAAAATGACCTAATTGTTAATCCAAAAATACAGACACATCTATTGGATGCACAAGATTGGTTAAAAATCCTAATTGGACTAGAATAAGCTTGGGGAGGACGAGAATGACCTAAATGTTAATCCGATGACACAAACACATCTATTGGCTGCACAAAATTGGTTAAAAACCCTAACTGCACAAGAATAAGCCTAGGGAGGACCAAAATGACCTAAATGTTAATCCAATGACAGAAATGAACTTATTCGATGCACAAGATTGGCTAAAAACTAAATTGGACTAAAATAAGACTTGGGAGGACGAAAATGACCTAAATGTTAATCCAATGACACAAATGAACTTATTGGATGCACAAGATTGGTTAAAAACCCTAACTGGACAAGAATAAGCTTATGGAGGATGAAAATGACCTAAATGTTAATTCGAATGACACAAATAAACTTATTCGATGAACAAGATTTGTAAAAACCCCTAATTGGACTAAAATAACCCTAGGGAGGACGAAAATAACCTAAATGTTTATCCAATGACAAAAACACACTTATTGGATGCACAATGTTGGCTAAAAACCCTAACTGGACTAGAATAAGCCTAGGGAGGACAAAAATGACCTAAATGTTAATCCAATGACACAAACACACCTATTGGATGCACAAGATTGGTTAAAAACCTTCATTGGACAAGAATAGGCCTAGGGAAGACGAAAATGACATAAATGCTAATCCAATGATACAAACACACTTATTGGATGCACAAGATTGGTTAAAAACCCAAATTGGAAGAGAATAACCCTATGAAGGACGAAAATGACCTAAATGTTAATCCAATGACACAAATGAACTAATTGGATGCAGAAGATAGGTTAAAAACCCTAATAGGAAAAGAATAAGCCTAGGGAGGATGAAAATGACCTAAATGTTAATCCAATGACACAAATGTGCTTATTGGATGCACAAGATTTGTAAAAAAAACCCTAATTGACAAGAATAAGCCTAGGGAGGACGAAAATAATCTCAATGTTAATCCAACGACACAAATGAACTTATTGGATGCACAAGATTAGTTAGAAACCCTTATTGGACTACAATAACCCTAGCGAGGACGAAAATGACGTAAATATTTATCCAATGACACAAACACACTTATAGGATGCACAATATTGGTTAAAAACCCTCGTTGAACAAGAATAAGCCTAGGGAGAACAAAAATGACCTAAATGTTAATCCAATAACACAAACACACCTATTGGATGCACAAGATTGGTTAAAAACCCTAATTATAAGAGAATAAGCCTATGGAGGAAGTAAATGACGTAAATGTTAATCCAATGACACAAATGAACTTATTGGATACACAAGATTGGTTAAAAACCCTAATAGGAATAGAATAAGCCTAGGGAGGATGAAAATGACCTAAATGTTAATCCAATGACACAAACACACCTATTGGATGCACAAGATTGGTTAAAAACCCCTTATTGGAAGTGAATTAGCCTAGGGAGGACAAAAATGACCTAAACGTTAATCCAATGACACAAATGAACTTCTTGGATGCACAAGATTAGTTAAAAACCGTAATTGGAAAAGAATAAGCCAAAGGAGGATGTAAATGACCTTAATGTTAATCCAATGATACAAACAGATCTATTGAAGGCAGAATATTGGTTAAAAACCCTAATTGGACGAGAATAAGCCTAGGGAGGACGAAAATGACCTAAATGTTAATCCAATGACACAAACACACCTATTGGATGCACAAGATTAGTTAAAAACCCTAATTGGACAAGAGAATGCATATGAAGGACGAACATGACTAAAATGTTAATCCAATGACACAAATGAACTTATTGGATTCACAAGATTGGTTAAAACCTCTAATTAGAATAGAATAAGCCTAGAGAGGACGAAAATGACCTAAATGTTAATCCGACGACACAAACACACCTATTGGATGCACAAGATTGGTTAAAAACCCTAACTAGACAAGAATAAGCCTAGGGAGAACGAAAATGACCTAAATGTTAATCCAATGACACAAATGAACTTATTGGATGCGCAAGATTAGTTAAAAACCTTAACTGGAAAAGAATAAGCTTAGGGAGGACGAAAATGACCTAAATGTTATTCGAATGACACAAACACACCTATTAAATGCACAAGATAGCTTAAAAACCCTAGTTGGCCAAGAATAAACCTAGGGAGGACGAAAATGACCTAAATGTTCATCCAATGACACAAATGCACCTATTTTGATAAGAATAAGTCTGGGGAAGAAGAAAATGACCTAAATGTAAATCAAATGACACAAATGAACCTATAGGATGCACAAGATAGGGTAAAAACCCTAATTGGACTAAAATAAGCCTAGGGAGGAAAAAAATGACCTAAATGTTAATTCGACGACACAAACATACCTATTGGATGCCCAAGATTGGTTAAAAACCCTAACTACAAAAGAATAAGCCTAGGGAGGACGAAAATGACCTAAATTTTAAGCCTGGGGAGGAAGAAAATGACCTAAATTTTAATCCAATTATACAAACACACCTATTGGATGCACAAGATTGGTTAAAAACCTAACTGGAAAAGAACAAGCCTAGGGAGGACGAAAATGAACTTATTTGATGCACAAGATTGGCTAAAATCCCAAATTGGACTAAAATAAGCCTAGGGAGGACGAAAATGACCTAAATATTAATCTAATGACACAAACACACCTATTGGATGCTCAAGATTGGTTAAAGACCCTAATTGGACTAGAATAAGCCTAGGGATGGCGAAAATGACCTAAATTTTAAGCGAATGAAACAATGGAACTTATTTGATGCCCAATATTAGATAAAAACCCTAATTGGACAAGAATAAGCCTAGGGACGACAAAAATGACCTAAATGTTAATCCAATGATACCAAATAAACTTATTGGATGCACAAGATTGGTAAAAGACCCTAATTGGACCAGTATAATACTCGGGAGGGCGAAAATGACCTAAATGTTAATCCAATGACACAAATGAACTAATTGGATTCACAAGATTAGTTAAAAAACCTAATTGGACTTCAATAAGCTTGGGGAGGACCAAAATGACCTAAATGTTAATCTAATGACACAAACACACCTATTGGATGCACAAGATTGGCTAAAACCCATTATTGGAAGAGAATAAGCCTAGGGAGGACAAAAATGACATAAATGTTAATCTAATGACACAAATGAACTTATTGGAAAAAATAAGACAAACACACCTATTTTGTTAAACACCGTAATTGGAAAAAAATAAGCCTAAGGAGGATGAAAATGACCTAAATGTTAATCTAGTGATACAAACACACCTATTGGATGCACAAGATTGGTTAAAAACCCTAATCGGACTGGAATAATCCTAGGGAGCACAAAAATAACCTAAATGTTAATCCAATAATAGAGACACACCTATTGGATGCACAAGATTGGTTAAAAATCCTAATTGGACTAGAATAAGCCTGGGGAGGACGAGAATGACCTAAATGTTAATCCGATGAAACAAACACATCTATTGGATGCACAAAATTGGTTAAAAACCCTAACTGCACAAGAATAAGCCTAGGGAGGACCAAAATGACCTCAATGTTAATCCAATGACATAAATGAACTTATTCGATGCACAAGATTGGATAAAAACTAAATTGGACTAAAATAAGACTTGGGAGGACGAAATTGACTTAAATGTTAATCCAATGACACAAATGAACTTATTGGATGTACAAGATTGGTTAAAAACCCTAACTGGACAAGAATAAGCCTATGGAGGATGAAAATGACCTAAATGTTAATTCGAATGACACAAATAAACTTATTCGATGCACAAGATTTGTAAAAACCCCTAATTGGACTAAAATAACCCTAGGGAGGACGAAAATGACCTAAATGTTTATCTAATGACAAAAACACACTTATTGGATGCACAATGTTGGCTAAAAACCCTAATTGGACTAGAATAAGCCTAGGGAGGACAAAAATGACCTAAATGTTAATCCAATTACACAAATGAACTTATGGGATGCACAAGATAAGTTAAAAACCCTAATTGGACTAGAATAAGCCTAGGGAGGACGAAAATAGTCTCAATGGTAATCCAACGACACAAATGAACTTATTGGATGTACAAGATTGGTTAAAAACCCTAGTTGGACAAGAATAAGTGTAGGAAGGACGAAAATGACCTAATTGTTCTTCCAATGACACAAACACACCTATTGGATGCACAAGATTGGTTAAAAACCTTAATTGGACAAGAATAGGCCTAGGGAAGACGAAAATAACATAAATGCTAATCCAATGATACAAACACACTTATTGGATGCACAAGACTGGTTAAAAACCCAAATTGGAAGAGAATAACCCTATGAAGGACGAAAATGACCTAAATGTTAATCCAATGACACAAATGAACTAATTGGATGCACAAGATAGGTTAAAAACCCTAATAGGAAAAGAATAAGCCTAGGGATGATGAAAATGACCTAATTGTTAATCCAATGACACAAATGTGCTTATTGGATGCACAAGACTTGTAAAAAACCCTAATTGACAAGAATAAGCCTAGGGAGGACGAAAATAATCTCAATGTTAATCCAACGACACAAATGAACTTATTGGATGCACAAGATTAGTTAGAAACCCTAATTGGACTACAATAACCCTAGCGAGGACGAAAATGACCTAAATATTTATCCAATGACATAAATACACTTATAGGATGCCTAATATTGGTTTAAAACCCTCGTTGAACTAGAATAAGCCTAGGGAGAACAAAAATGACCTAAATGTTAATCCAATGACACAAACACACCTATTGGATGCACAAGATTGTTTAAAAACCCTAATTGGACAAGAATAGGCCAATGGAAGACGAAAATGACCGAAATGTTAATTAAATGACACAGACACACCTATTGGATGCACAAGATTGGTTAAAAACACTAATTAGAAGAGAATAAGCCTATGGAGGAAGTAAATGACGTAAATGTTAATCCAATGACACAAATAAACTTATTGGATACACAAGATTGGTTAAAAACCCTAATAGGAATAGAATAAGGCTATGGAGGATGAAAATGACCTAAATGTTAATCCAATGACACAAAAACACCTATTGAATGTAAAAGACTGGTTAAAAACCCTAATTGGACTAAAATAAGCCTAGGGAGAACGAAAATGACCTAAATGTTAATCCAATGACACAAACACACCTATTGGATGCACAAGATTGGTTAAAAACCCTAATTGGACTAAAATAAGCCTAGGGAGAACGAAAATGACCTAAATGTTAATCCAATGACACAAACACACCTATTGGACGCACTAGATAGGTTCAAAACCCTAATTGGACAAGAATAAGCCTAGGGACGAAAAAAATGACCTAAATGTTAATCCAATGATACCAAATAAACTTATTGGATGCACAAGATTGGTTAAAGACCATAATTGGACCAGCATAATACTCGGGAGGACGAAAATGACCTAAATGCTATTCCAATGACACAAATGAACTAATTGGATTCACAAGATTAGTTAAAAAACCTAATTGGACTACAATAAGCCTGGGGAGGACGAAAATGACCTAAATGTTAATCCAATGACACAAACACACCTATTGGATGCACAAGATTGGCTAAAACCCCTTATTGGAAGAGAATAAGCCTAGGGAGGACAAAAATGACCTAAATGATAATCTAATGACACAAATGAACTTATTGAATTCACAAGATTTTGTTAAACACCGTAATTGGAAAAGAATAAGCCTAGGGAGGATGAAAATGACCTAAATGTTCATCCAGTGATACAAACACACCTATTGGATGCACAAGATTGGTTAAAAACCCTAATTTGACTAGAATAAGCATAGGGAGCACAAAAATGACCTAAATGTTAATCCAATGACACAAACACACCTATTGGATGCACTAATCTGGTTCAAAACCCTAATTGGACAAGAATAAGCCTAGGGAGAACGAAAATGACCTAAATGTTAATCCAATGACACAAACACACCTATTGGATGCACTAATCTGGTTCAAAACCCTAATTGGACAAGAATAAGCCTAGGGAGAACGAAAATGACCTAAATGTTAATCCAATGACACAAACACACCTATTGGATGCACTAATCTGGTTCAAAACCCTAATTGGACAAGAATAAGCCTAGGGAGAACGAAAATGACCTAAATGTTAATCCAATGACACAAACACACCTATTGGATGCACAAGATTGGTTAAAAACCCTTTATTGGAAGTGAATAAGCCTAGGGAGGACAAAAATGACCTAAACGTTAATCCAATGACGCAAATGAACTTCTTGGATGCACAAGATTGGTTAAAAACCGTAATTGGAAAAGAATAAGCCTAAGGAGGATGAAAATGACCTAAATGTTAATCCAATGATACAAACAGACCTATTGGATGCAGAAGATTGGTTAAAAACCCTAATTGGAATAGAATAAGCCTAGGGAGGACGAAAATGACCTAAATGTTAATCCAATGACACAAACACACCTATTGGATGCACAAGATTAGTTAAAAACCCTAATTGGACCAGAAAACGCATAGGAAGGACTAAAAGGACTAAAATGTTAATCCAATGATACAAATGAACTTATTGGATTCACAAGATTGGTTAAAACCCCTAATTAGACTAGAAGAAGCCTAGGGAGGAAGAAAATGACCTAAATGTTAATCCGATGACACGAACGCACCTATTGGATGCACAAGATTGGTTAAAAATCCTAACTAGACAAGAATAAGCCTAGGGAGAACGAAAATGACCTAAATGTTAATCCAATGACACAAATGAACTTATTGGATGCGCAAGATTAGTTAAAAACCTTAACTGGAAAAGAATAAGCTTAGGGAGGACAAAAATGACCTAAATGTTATTCGCATGACACAAACACACCTATTAAATGCACAAGATTGCTTAAAAACCCTAGTTGGACAAGAAAAATCCAAGGGAAGACGAAAATGACCTAAATGTTCATCCAATGACACAAATGAACCTATTTGGACAAGAATAAGCCTGGGGAGGAAGAAAATGACCTAAATGTTAATCCAATGACACAAATGAACCTATTGGATGCACAAGATAGGGTAAAAACCCTAATTGGACTAGAATAAGCCTAAGGAGGACAAAAATGACCTAAATGGTTATCCAATGACACAAATGAATTAATTGGATTCACAAGATTAGTTAAAAAACCTAATTGGACAAGAATAAGCCTTTGGAGGAAGAAAATGACCTAAATGTTAATCCAATTACACAAACACACCTATTGGATGCACAAGATTGGTTAAAAACCCTAACTGGAAAAGAACAAGCCTAGGGAGGACGAAAATGACCTAAATGTTAATCCAATGACACAAATGAACTTATTGGATGCGCAAGGTTAGTTAAAAACCTTAACTGGAAAAGAATAAGCTTAGGGAGGACGAAAATGACCTAAATGTTATTCGAATGACACAAACACACCTATTAAATGCACAAGATTGCTTAAAAACCCTAGTTGGACAAGAATAAGTCTAGGGAGGACGAATATGCCCTTAATGTTAATCCAATAAAACAAATGAACTAATTGGATGCACAAGATTGTTTAAAAACCCTAATTGGACTAGAATAAGCCTATGAAGGATGAAAATGACCTAAATGTCAATCCAATGACACAAATGAACTTATTGGATGCACAAGATTTGTAAAAAACCCTAATTGGACAAGAATAATGCTAGGGAGGACGAAAATGATCTAAATGTTAATCCAACGATACAAATGAACTTATTGGAACTTCTTGGAACTTATTGGACTAGTATAAGCCTAGGGAGGACGAAAATGACCTAAATGTTAATCCAATGACACAAACACACCTATTGGACGCACAAGATTGGTTAAAAACCCTAATTGTACAAGAATAAGCCTAGGGAGGATAAAATTGACCTAAATGTTAATCCAATGACACAAATAAACTTATTGGAGGCACAAGATTGGTTAGACACCGTAGTTGGAAAAGAATAAGCCTAGGGAGGATGAAAATGACCTAAATGTTAATCCAATGATACAAACACACCTATTGGATGCACAAGATTGCTTAAAAACCCTAATTGGACAAGAATAAGTCTAGGGAGGAAGAATATGACCTAAATGTTAATCCAACGACACAAATGAACTAATTGGATGAACAAGATTGGTTAAAAACCCTAATTGGACAAGAATAAACCTATGGAGGATGAAAATGACCTAAATGTTAATCCAATGTCACAAATGACCTTATTGGATGCAAAAGATTTGTAAAAAACCCTAATTGGACAATTATAAGCCTAGGGATGACGAAAATGATCTAAATGTTAATCCAATGACACAAATGAACTTATTGGAAGTACAAGATTAGTTTAAAACCCTAATTGGACTACAATAACCCTAGGGAGGACAAAAATGACCTAAATGTTAATCCAATGACACAAACACACCTATTGGATGCACAAGATTGGTTAAAAACCCTAATTGGAAGAGAATAACCCTATGGAGGAAGAAAATGACCTAAAAGTTAATCCAATGACACAAAAACAACTATTGGAAGCACAAGATTGGTTAAAAACCCCTTATAGGAAGAGAATAAGCCTATGGAGGATAAAAATGACCTAAATGTTAATCTAATGACACAAATGAACATATTGGATGCACAAGATTGGTTAAAAACCGTAATTGGAAAAGAATAAGCCTAGGGAGGATGAAAATGAGCTAAATGTTAATCCAATGATACAAACACACCTATTGGATGCACAAGATTGGTTAAAAACGCTAATTGGACTAGAATAAGCCTAGGGAGGACGAAAATGACCTAACTGTTAATCCAATGACACAAACACACCTATTGGATTCACAACATTGGTTAAAAACCCTAATTGGACAAGAAAAGTCCTAGGAAGCACGAAAATGAGCTAAATGTTAATCCAATGACACAAATGAACTTATTGGATGCACAAGATAGGTTAAAAACCCTAATTAGACTACAATAAGCCTAAGGAGGATGAAAATGACCTAAATGTTAATCTGATGACATAAACACACCTATTGGATGCACAATATTGGTTAAAAACCCTAATTGAAAGGGAATAATCCTAAGGAGGACAAAAATAACCCAAATATTAATCCAATGACACAAATGAACTAATTGGATGCACAATATTGGTTAAAAACCCAAATTGCACAAGACTAAGCCTAGGGAGGTTGAAAATGACCTAAATGTTAATCCAATCACACAAACACACCAATTCAATGTACAAGATTGGTTATAAATCCTAATGGGACTAGAATAAGCCTTGGGAGGACGAAAATGACCTAAACGTTAATCCAATGACACAAACACACCTATCGGATGCACAAGATTGTTTAAAAATCCTAATTGGACAAGAATAATCACAGAGAGGACAAAAATGACCTAAATGTTATTCCAAAGACACAAACACACCTATTGGATTCACAAGATTGGTTAAAACCCTAATTTGACAAGAAAAGGCCTACGAAGGACGAAAATGACCTAAATGTTAATCCAATGACACAAATGAACTTATACGATGCACAAGATGGGCTCAAAACCCTAATTGGACTAAAATAAGCCTAGAGAGGACGAAAATGACCTAAATGTTAATCCAACGACCCAAATACACCAATTGGATGAACAAGATTGGTTAAAAACCCTAATTGGACTAGAATAAGCCTAGTGAGGACGAAAGTGACCAAAATGTTAATCCAATGACACAAAGGAACTTATTGGATGCCCAAGATTAGATAAAAATAATTGGACAAGAATAAGCCTAAGAAGGACGAAAATGACCAAAATGTTAATACAATGATACCAAATAAACTTATTAGATGCACAAGATTGGTTAAAGAATCTAATTTGACCAGTAATACACGGGAGGACGAAAATGACCTAAATATTAATCCAACGACACAATCACACCTATTGGATGCACTAGATTGGTTAAATATCGTAATTGGACTAGAATAAGCTTGGGGAGGACGAAAATCACCTAAATGTTATTGCAATGACACACTACACTTTTTAGATGCACAAGATTGCTTAAAAACCCTATTTGGACAAGAATAAGTCTAGGGAGGACGAATATGACCTAAATGTTAATCCAATGACACAAATGAACTTATTGGATGCACAAGATTTGTAAAAAACCCTAATTGGACAAAAATAACCCTAGGGAGGACGAAAATGATCTAAATGTTAATCCAACGATACAAATGAACTTATTGGAAGCACAAGATTAGTTAAAAACCCTAATTGGACTACAATAACCCAAGGGAGGACGAAAATGACCTAAATGTTTATCCAATGACACAAACACACTTATTGGATGCACAATATTGGTTAAAAACCCTAATTGGACTACAATAAGCCTAGGGAGGACCAAATTAACCTAAATGATAATCCAACGACACAAATAAACTAATTGGAGGCACAATATTGGTGAAAAACCCTAATTGGACAAACATAATCCTAGGGAGGTTGAAAATGACCTAAATGTTATTCCAATGACACAAACACACCTATTGGATGCACAAGATTGCATAAAAACCCTAATTGGACATGAATAAGCCTAGGGAGGACGAAAATGACCTAAATGTAAATCCAATGACACAAATGAACTCATTGGATGCACTAGATTGGTTAAAAACCCTAATTGGACATGAATAAGCCTAGGGAGGACGAAAATGACCTAAATGTTAATCCAATGACACAAACACACCTATTCAATGTACAAGATTGGTTATAAACCCTAATTGGACTAGAATAAGCCTAGGGAGGACGAAAATAACATAAATGTTAATCCAATGAAACAAACAGACCTAATGGATGCACAAGATTGGTTAAAAATCCTAATTGGACAAGAATAAGCCTAGGGAGGACAAAAATGACCTAAATGTTAATCCAATGACACAAACACACCTATTGGATGCACAAGGTTGGTTAAAACCCTAACTGGACAAGAAAAGGCATAGGAAGGACGAAAAAGACCTAAATGTTAATCCAATGACACAAATGAACTTATTCGACGCACAAGATTGGTTAAAAACCCTAATTGGAAGAGAATAATCCTAAGGAGGACAAAAATGACCCAAATGTTAATCCAATGACACAAATGAACTTATTGGTTGCACAAGATTTGTTAAAAACCTTAATAGGAAAAGAATAAGCCTAAGGAGAACAAAAATAACCTAAATGTTAATCCAATGACATAAACACGCCTATTGGGTGCACAAGATTGGTTAAAAACCCTAATTGGACAAGAACAAACTTAGGGAGGACAAAAATAACCTAAATGTTAATCCAATGACACAAATGAACTAATTGGATGCACAATAATGGTTAAAAACCCTAATTGGACAAGAATAAGCCTACGGAGGACGAAAATGATCTAAATGTTAATCCAATGACACAAATGAACTTATTGGATGCACAAGATTGGTTTAAAACCCTAATTGCACAAGAATAAGCCTAGGGAGGTTGAAAACTACCTAAATGTTAATCCAATAACACAAATACACCAATTGGATGCACAACATACCAAATAAAATTATTGGATGCACAAGATTTGTTAAAGATCCTAACTGGACCAGTATAATAAACGGGAGGACGAAAATGACCTAAATATAAATCCAACGACACAAACACACCTATTGGATGCACTAGATAGGTTAAAAATCGTAATTGGACTAGAATAAGCTTGGGGAGGACGAAAATCACCTAAATGTTAATCCAATGACACACTACACCTATTGGATGCACAAGATTGCTTAAAAACCCTATCTGGACAAGAATAAGTCTAGGGAGGACGAATATGACCTAAATGTTAATCCAATGACTTAAATGAACTAATTGGATGCACAAGATTGGTTAAAAAACCTAATTGGACAAGAATAAGCCTATGGAGGATGAATATGACCTAAATGTTAATCCGATGACAAAAATGAACTTATTCGGTGCACAAGATTTGTAAAAAATCTTAATTGGACTACAATAACCCAAGGGAGGACGAAGAGGACGAAGATGACCTAAATGTTTATCCAATGACACAAACACACTTATTGGATGCACAATACTGGTTAAAAACCCTAATTGGACTACAATAAGCCTAGGGAGGACAAAAATGACCTAAATGTTAATCCAATGACACAATCACACCTATTGGATGCACAAGATTAGTTAAAACCCCTAATGGGACAAGAATAGGCCTAGGGAGTATGAAAATGAAATAAATGTTAATCCAATGACACAAACACACCTATTAGATGCACAAGATTGGTCAAAAACCCTAATAGGAAGAGAATAATCCTAAGGAGGACAAAAATAACCGAAATGTTAATCCAATGACACAAATGAACTTATTGGATGCACAAGATTGGTTAAAAACCTTAATAGGAAAAGAATAAGCCTAAGGAGAACAAAAATGACCTAAATGTTAATCCAATGACATAAACACACCTATTGGATGCACAAGATTGGTTAAAAACCCTAATTGGACAAGAATAAGCCTAGGGAGGACGAAAATGATCTAAATGTTAATCCAATGACACAAATGAACTTATTGGAAGCACAAGATTGGTTTAAAACCCTAATTGCACAAGAATAAGCCTAGGGAAGTTGAAAATGACCTAAATGTTCATCCAATGACACAAACAGACTTATTGGATGCACAAGATTGCTTAAAAACCCTAATTAGACATGAATAAGCCTAGGGAGGACGAAAATGACCTAAATGTAAATCCAATGACACAAATGAACTTATTGGATGCACAAGATTGGTTAAAAACCCTAATTGGACTAGAATAAGCCTAGAGAGGACGAAAATGACCTAAATGTTCATCCAATGACACAAACACACCTATAGGATGCACAAGATTGGTTAAAAACCCTAATTGGACTAGAATAAGCCTAGAGAGGACGAAAATGACCTAAATGTTAATCCAATGACACAAACACACCAATTCAATATACAAGATTGGTTATAAACCCTAGTTGGACTAGAATAAGCCTAAGGAGAACAAAAGTGACCTAAATGTTAATCCAATGACATAAACACACCTATTGGATGCACAAGATTGGTTAAAAACCCTAATTGGACAAGAATAAGCCTAGGGAGGACGAAAATGACCTAAATGTTCGTCCAATGACACAAACACACCTATAGGATGCACAAGATTGGTTAAAAACCCTAATTGGACAAGAATAAGCCTAGGGAGGACGAAAATGACCTAAATGTTCGTCCAATGACACAAACACACCTATAGGATGCACAAGATTGGTTAAAAACCCTAATTGGACAAGAATAAGCCTAGGGAGGTTTAAAATGACCTAAATTTTAATCCCATGACACAAATGAACTTATTGGATGCACCAGATTGCCTAAAAACCCTAATTGGACATGAATAGGCCTAGGGAGGACGAAAATGACCTAAATGTAAATCCAATGACACAAATGACCTTATTGGATGCACAAGACTGGTTAAAAACCCTAATTGGACTTGAATAAGCCTTGAGAGGACGAAAATGACCTAAATGTTAATCCAATGACACAAACACACCAATTCAATGTACAAGATTTGTTATAAACCCTAATTGGACTAGAATAAGCCTAGGGAAGACGAAAATGACCTATATGTTTATCCAATGACACAAACACACTTATTGGATGCACCAGATTGGTTAAAAACCCTTATTGGACTAGAATAAGCCTAGGGAAGACGAAAATGACCTATATGTTTATCCAATGACACAAACACACTTATTGGATGCACCAGATTGGTTAAAAACCCTTATTGGACTAGAATAAGCCTAGGGAAGACGAAAATGACCTATATGTTTATCCAATGACACAAACACACTTATTGGATGCACCAGATTGGTTAAAAACCCTTATTGGACTAGAATAAGCCTAGGGAAGACGAAAATGACCTATATGTTTATCCAATGACACAAACACACTTATTGGATGCACCAGATTGGTTAAAAACCCTTATTGGACTAGAATAAGCCTAGGGAAGACGAAAATGACCTAAATATTAATCCAACGACACAAATGAACTTATTCGACGCACAAGATTGGCTCAAAACCCTAATTGGACTAGAATAACCCTAGAGAGGACGAAAATGACCTAAATGTTAAGCCAATGACATAAATACACCAATTGGATGCACAAGATTGGTTAAAAACCCTTATTGGACTAGAATAAGCATAGGGAGGACGAAAGTAACCTAAATGTTAATCCAATGACACAAAGGAACTTATTGGATGCCCAAGATTATATAAAAATAATTGGAGAAGAATAAGCCTCAGAAGGACCAGTATAATACACGAGAGGACGAAAATAAACTTTTTGGATGCACAAGATTGGTTAAAGAATCTAATTGGACCAGTATAATACACGGGAGGACGAAAATGACCTAAATATTAATCAAACGACACAAACACACCTATTGGATGCACTAGATTGGTTATAAATCGTAATTGGACTAGAATATGCTTGGGGAGGACGAAAATCACCTAAATGTTAACCCAATGACACACTACACCTATTGGATGCACAAGATTGCTTAAAAACCCTATTTGGACAAGAATGAGTCTAGGGAGGACGAATATGACCTAAATGTTAATCCAATAAAACAAATGAACTAATTGGATGCACAACATTGGTTAAAAACCCTAATTGGACTAGAATAAGCCTATGGAGGATGAAAATGACCTAAATGTCAATCCAATGACACAAGTGAACTTATTGGATGCACAAGTTTTGTAAAAAAGCCCTAATTGGACAAGAATAATGCTAGGGAGGACGAAAATGATCTAAATGTTAATCCAACGATACAAATGAACTTATTGGAAGCACAAGATTAGTTAAAAACCCTAATTCGACTACAATAACCCTAGGGAGGACGAAAATGACCTAAATGCTTATCTAATGACACAAACACACTTATTGGATGCACAATATTGGTTAAAAACCCTAATTGGACTACAATAAGCCTATGGAGGACAAAAATGACCTAAGTGTTAATCCAACGACATAAACACACCTATTGGATGCACAGGATTAGCTAATACCCCTAATGGGACAAGAATAGGCCTAGGGAGCACGAAAATGACATAAATGTTAATCCAATGAGACAAATGAACTGATTGGATGCACAAGATTGGTTTAAAACCTTAATAAGAAAAGAATAAGACTAAGGAGAACAAAAATAACATAAATTTTAATCCAATGACATAAACACACCTATTGGATGCACAAGATTGGTTAAAAACCCTAATTGGACAAGAATAAGCCTAGGGAGGACGAAAATGACCTAAATGTTAATCCAATGAAACAAATGAACATATTGGATGCACAAGATTGGTTAAAAATCCTAATTGGACAAGAATAAGCTTAGGGAGGACAAAACTAACCTAAATGTTAATCCAATGACACATATGAACAAATTGGATGCACAATATTGGTTAAAAACCCTAATTGGACAAGAATAAGCCTAGGGAAGACGAAAATGATCTAAATGTTAATCTAATGACACAAATGAACTTATTGGATGCACAAGATTGGTTTAAAATCCTAATTGCACAAGAATAAGCCTAGGGAGGTTGAAAAATGACCTAAATGTTAATCGAATGACACAAACACACCTATTGGATGCACAAGATTGCTTAAAAACCCTAATTGGACATGAATAAGCCCAGGGAGGACGAAAATGACATAAATGTATATCCAATGACACAAATGAACTTATCGGATGCATAAGATTGGTTAAAACCCCTAATTGGACTAGAATATGCCTAGAGAGGACGAAAATGACCTAAATATTAATCCAATGACACAAGCATAGCTATTCAATGTACAAGATTGGTTATAAACCCTAATTGGACTAGAATAAGCCTAGGGAGGACGAAAATGACCTTAATGTTAATCCAATGACACAAACACATCAATCGGATGAACAAGATTGGTTAAAAATCCTAATTGAAAAGATTAAGCCTAGGGAGGACAAAAATGACCTAAAATGTTAATCCAAAGACACAAACACACCTATTGGATGCACAAGATTGGTTAAAACCCTAACTGGACAAGAAAAGGCCTAGGAAGGACGAAAATGACCTAAATGTGAATCCAACGACACAAATGAACTTATTCGATGCACAAGATTGGCTCAAAACCCTAATTGGACTAAAATAAGCCTAGAGAGGACGAAAATGACCTAAATGTTCATCCCATGAAAGAAACACACCTATTGGATGCACAAGATTGGTTAAAAACCCTAATTGGACAAGAGTAACCATTGGACTAGAATAAGCCTAGGGAGGACGAAAGTGACCTAAATGTTAATCCAATGACACAAAGGAACTTATTGGATGCCCCAGATTAGATAAAAATAATTGGACAAGAATAAGCCTAAGAAGGACGAAAAGGACCAAAATGTTGATCCAATGATACCAAATAAACTTATTGGATGCACAAGATTGGTTAAAGATCCTAATTGGACCAGTATAATAAATGGGAAGACGAAAATGACCTAAATATTAATCCAACGACACAAACACACCTATTGGATGCACTAGATTGGTTAAAAATCGTAAGAGGACTAGAATAAGCTTGGGGAGGACGAAAATCACCTAAATGTTAATCCAATGACACACTACACCTATTGGAAGCACAAGGTTGCTTAAAAACCCTATTTGGACAAGAATAAGTCTAGGGACGACGAATGTGACCTAAATGTTAATCCAATGACACAAATGAACTAAGTGGATGCACAAGATTGGTTAAAAACCCTAATTGGACAAGAATAAGCCTATAGAGGATGAAAATGACCTACATGTCAATCCAATGACAAAAATGAACTTATTGGATGCACAAGATTTGTAAAAAAACCCTAATTGGACAAGAATAACCCTAGGGAGGACGAAAATGATCTAAATGTTAATCCAATGATACAAATGAACTTATTGGAAGCACAAGATTAGTTAAAAATCCTAATTGGACTTCAATAACCCTAGGGAGGACGAAAATGACCTAAATGTTTATCCAATGACACAAACACACCTGTTAGATGCACACGATTGGTTAAAAACCCTAATTGGGCAAGAATAAGCCAAGGGAAGACGAAAATGACCTAGACGTTCATCCAATGACACAAATGAACTAATTGGATGCACAAGATTAGCTAATACCCCTAATGGGACAAGAATAGGCCTAGGGAGGACGAAAATGACATAAATGTTAATCCAATGACACAAACACACCTGTTAGATGCACACGATTGGTTAAAAACCCTAATTGGAAGAGAATAATCCTAAGGAGGAAAAAAATGACCCAAATGTTAACCCAATGACACAAATGAACTTATTGGATGCACAAGATTGGTTTAAAACCTTAATAGGAAAAGAATAAGCCTAAGGAGAACAAAATGACATAAATGTTAATCCAATGACATAAATACACCTATTGGATGCACAAGATTGGTTAAAAACCCTAATTGGACAAGAATAAGCTTAAATGACCTAAATGTTAATCCAATGACACAAAGACACCTATCAGATGAACAAGATTGGTTAAAAATCCTAATTGGACGAGATTAAGCTTGGGGAGGACAAAAATGACCTAAATGTTTATCCAAAGACACAAACACACCTATTGGATGCACAAGATTGGTTAAAACCCTATCTGGACAAGAAAAGGCCTAGGAAGGACGAAAATTACATAAATGTTAATCCAATGACACAAATGAACTTATTCGATGCACAAGATTGGTTAAAACCCCTAATTGGACTAGAATAAGCCTAGAGAGGACGAAAATGACCTAAATGTTAATCCAATGACACAAACATAGCTATTCAATGTACAAGATTGGTTATAAATGACCTAAATGTTCATCCAATGACACAAATGAACTTATTCGATGCACAAGATTGGTTAAAACCCTATCTGGACAAGAAAAGGCCTAGGAAGGACGAAAATTACATAAATGTTAATCCAATGACACAAATGAACTTATTCGATGCACAAGATTGGCTCAAAACCCTAATTGGAATTAAATAAGCCTAGAGAGGACGAAAATGACCTAAATGTTAATCCAATGACACAAATACACCAATTGGATGCACAAGATTGGTTAAAAACACTAATTGGACTAGAATAAGCCTAGGGAGGACGAAAATGACCTAAATGTTAATCCAATGACACAAATACACCAATTGGATGCACAAGATTGGTTAAAAACACTAATTGGACTAGAATAAGCCTAGGGAGGACGAAAATGACCTAAATGTTAATCCAATGACACAAATACACCAATTGGATGCACAAGATTGGTTAAAAACACTAATTGGACTAGAATAAGCCTAGGGAGGACGAAAGTGACCTAAAAGTTAATCCAATGACACAGAGGAACTTATTGGATGCCCCAGATTAGATAAAAAATAATTGGACAAGAATAAGCCTAAGAAGGACGAAAATGACCAAAATGTTAATCCAATGATACCAAATAAACTTATTGGATGCACAAGATTGGTTAATGATCCTAATTGGCCCAGTATAATACACGGGAGGACGAAATTGACCTAAATATTAATCCAACGACACAAACACACCTATTGGATGCACTAGATTGGTTGAAAATGGAAATTGGACTAGAATAAGCTTGGGGAGGACGAAAATCACCTAAATGTTAATCCAATGACACAGTACACCTATTGGAAACACAAGATTGCTTAAAAACCCTATTTGGACAAGAATTAGTCTAGGGAGGACGAATATGACCTAAATGTTAATCCAATGACACAAATGAACTAATTGGATGCACAAGATTGGTTAAAAACCCTAATTGGACAAGAATAAGCCTATGGAGGATGAAAATGACCTAAATGTTAATCCAATGACTCAAATGAACTTATTGGATGCACTAGATTTGTAAAAAACCCTAATTGGACAAGAGTAACCCTATGGAGGACGAATATGATCTAAATGTTAATCCAATGACACAAATGAACTTATTGGAAGCACAAGATTAGTTAAAAACCCTAATTGGACTACATTAACCCTAGGGACGACGAATATGACCTAAATGTTTATCCAATGAGACAAACACACTTATTGGATGCACAATATTGGTTAAAAACCCTAATAGGACTACAATAAGCCTTGGGAGGACAAAAATGACCTAAATGTTAATCCAATGACACAAACACACCTATTGGATGCACAAAATTAGTTAAAACCCCTAATGGGACAAGAATAGGCCTAAGGAGGATGAAAATGAAATAAATGTTAATCCAATGACACAAACACACCTATTAGATGCACAAGATTGGTTAAAAACCCTAATTGGAAGAGAATAATCCTAAGGAGGACAAAAATAACCGAAATGTTAATCCAATGACACAAATGAACTTATTGGATGCACAAGATTGGTTAAAAACCTTAATTGGAAAAGAATAAGCCTAAGGAGAACAAAAATGACCTAAATGTTAATCCAATGACATAAACACACCTATTGGATGCACAAGATTGGTTAAAAACCCTAACTGGACAAGAATAAGCTTAGGGACGACGAAAATAACCTAAATGTTAATCCAATGACACAAATGAACTAATTGGATGCATAATATTGGTTAGAAACCCTACTTGGACAAGAATAAGCCTAGGGAGGACAAAAATGATCTAAATGTTAATCCAATGACACAAATGAACTTATTGGACGCACAAGATTGGTTAAAAATCCTAATTGGACTAGAATAAGCCTAGAGAGGACGAAAATGACCTAAATGTTAATCCAATGACACAAACACACCAATTCAATGTACAAGATTGGTTATAAACCCTAGTTGGACTAGAATAAGCCTAAGGAGAACAAAAGTGATCTAAATGTTAATCCAATGACATAAACACACCTATTGGATGCACAAGATTGGTTAAAAACCCTAATTGGACAAGAATAAGCTTAGGGAGGACAAAAATAACCTAAACGTTAATCCAATGACACAAATGACCAAATTGGATGCACAATATTGGTTAAAAACCCTAATTGGACAAGAATAAGCTTACGGAGGACGAAAATAACCTAAATGTTAATCCAATGACACAAATGAACTAATTGGATGCACATGATTGGTTAAAAACCCTAATTGGACAAGAATAAGCCTAGGGAGGTTTAAAATGACCTAAATGTTAATCCCATGACACAAATGAACTTATTGGATGCACTAGATTGCCTAAAAACCCTAATTGGACATGAATAGGCCTAGGGAGGACGAAAATGACCTAAATGTAAATCCAATGACACAAATGAACTTATTGGATGCACAAGACTGGTTAAAAACCCTAATTGGACTTGAATAAGCCTAGAGAGGATGAAAATGACCTAAATGTTAATCCAATGACACAAACACACCAATTCAATGTACAAGATTTGTTAAAAACCCTAATTGGACTAGAATAAGCCTAGGGAGGACGAAAATGACCTAAATGTTAATCCAATGACACAAACACACTTATCGATGCACAAGATTGTTTAAAAATCCTAATTGGACAAGAATAAGCCTAGGGAGGACAAAAATGACCTAAATGTTAATCATAAGACACAAACACACCTATTGGATGCACAAGATTGGTTAAAATGCTAACTGGACAAGAAAAGGCCTAGGAAGGACGAAAATGACCTAAATGTTAATCCAATGACACAAATGAACTTATTCGACGCACAAGATTGGCTCAAAACCCTAATTGGACTAGAATAACCCTAGAGAGGACGAAAATGACCTAAATGTTAATCCAATGACATAAATACACCAATTGGATGCACAAGATTGGTTAAAAACCCTTATTGGACTAGAATAAGCACAGGGAGGACGAAAGTAACCTAAATGTTAATCCAATGACACAAAGGAACTTATTGGATGCCCAAGATTAGATAAAAATAATTGGAGAAGAATAAGCCTAAGAAGGACGAAAATGACCAAAATGTTAATCCAATGATACCAAATAAACTTTTTGGATGCACAAGATTGGTTAAAGAATCTTATTGGACCAGTATACTACACGGGAGGACGAAAATGACCTAAATATTAATCAAACGACACAAACACACCTATTGGATGCACTAGATTGGTTAAAAATCGTAATTGGACTAGAATAAGCTTGGGGAGGACGAAAATCACCTAAATGTTAATCCAATGACACACTACACCTATTGGATGCACAAGATTGCTTAAAAACCCTATTTGGACAAGAATAAGTCTAGGGAGGACGAATATGACCTTAATGTTAATCCAATAAAACAAATGAACTAATTGGATGCACAAGATTGGTTAAAAACCCTAATTGGACTAGAATAAGCCTATGGAGGATGAAAATGACCTAAATGTCAATCCAATGACACAAATGAACTTATTGGATGCACAAGATTGGTTAAAAACCCTAATTGGACAAGAATAATGCTAGGGAGGACGAAAATGATCTAAATGTTAATCCAACGATACAAATGAACTTATTGGAAGCACAAGATTAGTTAAAAACCTTAATTCGACTACAATAACCCTAGGGAGGACGAAAATTACCTAAATGCTTATTCAATGACACAAACACACTTATTGGATGCACAATATTGGTTAAAAACCCTAATTGGACTACAATAAGCCTATGGAGGACAAAAATGACCTAAATGTTAATCCAATGACAGAAACACACCTATTGGATGCACAGGATTAGCTAATACCCCTAATGGGACAAAAATAGGCCTAGGGAGGACGAAAATGACATAAATGTTAATCCAATGAGACAAACAAACCTATTCGATGCACAAGATTGGTTAAAAAGCCTAATTGGAAGAGAATAATCCTAAGGAGGACAAAAATGACCCAAATGTTACTCCAATGACACAAATGAACTTATTGGATGCACAAGATTGGTTTAAAACCTTAATAAGAAAAGAATAAGCCTAAGGAGAAGAAAAATAACATAAATTTTAATCCAATGACATAAACACACCTATTGGATGCAGAAGATTGGTTAAAAATCCTAATTGGACAAGAATAAGCTTAGGGAGGACAAAAATAACCTAAATGTTAATCAAATGACACAAATGAACAAATTGGATGCACACTATTGGTTAAAAACCCTAATTGGACAAGAATAAGCCTAGGGAGGACGAAAATGATCTAAATGTTTATCTAATGACACAAATGAACTTATTGGATGCACAAGATTGGTTTAAAATCCTAATTGCATAAGAAAAATCCTAGGAAGGTTGATAAATGACCCCAATGTTAATCCAATGACACAAACACACCTATTGGATGCACAAGATTGCTTAAAAACCCTAATTGGACAAGAATAAGCCTAGGGAGGACAAAAATGACCTAAATGTTAATCCAAAGACACAAACACACCTATTGGATGCACAAGATTGGTTAAAAACCCAAGTTGGACAAGAATAAACCTAGGGAGGACAAAAATGACCTAAATGTTAATCCAAAGACACAAACACACCTATTGGATGCACAAGATTGCTTAAAAACCCTAATTGGACATGAATAAGCCCAGGGAGGACGAAAATGACATAAATGTAAATCCAATGACACAAATGAACTTATTGGCTGCATAAGATTGGTTAAAACCCCTAATTGGACTAGAATAAGCCTAAAGAAGACGAAAATGACCTAAATGTTAATCCAATGACACAAGCATAGCTATTCAATGTACAAGATTGGTTATAAATCCTAATTGGACTAGAATAAGCCTAGGGAGGACGAAAATGACCTAAATGTTAATCCAATGACACAAACACACCAATCAGATGAACAAGATTGGTTAAAAATCCTAATTGGACAAGATTAAGCCTAGGGAGGACAAAAATGACCTAAATGTTAATCCAAAGACACAAACACACCTATTGGATGAACAAGATTGGTTAAAACCCTAACTGGACAAGAAAAGGCCTAGGAAGGACGAAAATGACCTAAATGTTAATCCAATGACACAAATGAACTTAAACGATGCACAAGATTGGCTCAAAACCCTAATTGGACTAAAATAAGCCTAGAGAGGACGAAAATGACCTAAATGTTAATCCAATGACACAAAGGAACTTATTGGATGCACAAGATTGGTTAAAAACCCTAATTGGACTAGAATAAGCCTAGGGAGGACGAAAGTGACCTAAATGTTAATCCAATGACACAAAGGAACTTATTGGATGCACAAGATTTGTAAAAAAACCCTAATTGGACAAGAATAACCCTAGGGAGGACGAAAATGATCTAAATGTTAATCCAACGATACAAATGAACTTATTGGAAGCACAAGATGAGTTAAAAACCCTAATTGGACTTCAATAACCCTAGGGAGGACGAAAATGACCTAAATGTTTATCCAATGACACAAACACACTTATTGGATGCACAAGATTGGTTAAAAACCCTAATTGGACTACAATAAACCTAAGGAGGACAAAAATGACCTAAATGTTAATCCAATGACACAAACACACCTATTGGATGCACAAGATTAGTTAATACCCCTAATGGGACAAGAATAGGCCTAGGGAGGACGAAAATGACATAAATGTTAATCCAATGACACAAGCACACCTATTAGATGCACAAGATTGGTTAAAAACCCTAATTGGAAAAGAATAACCCTAAGTAGGACAAAAATGACCCAAATGTTAATCCAATGGCACAAATGAACTTATTGGATGCACAAGATTGGTTAAAAACCTTAATAGGAAAAGAATAAGCCTAAGGGGAACAAAAATGAGCTAAATGTTAATCCAATGACATAAACACACCTATTGGATGCACAAGATTGGTTGAAAACCCTAATTGGACAAGAATAAGCTTAGGGAGGACAAAAATAACCTAAACGTTAATCCAATGACACAAATGAACTAATTGGATGCACAATATTGGTTAAAAACTCTAATTGGACAAGAATAAGCTTACGGAGGACGAAATTAACCTAAATGTTAATCCAATGACACAAATGAACTAATTGGATGCACAATATTGGTTAAAAACCCTAATTGGACAAGAATAAGCCTAGGGAGATTGAAAATGACCTAAATGTTAATCCCATGACACAAATGAACTTATTGGATGCAGTAAATTGGTTAAAAACCCTAATTGGACTAGAATAAGCCTAGAGAGGACGAAAATGACCTAAATGTTAATCCAATGACACAAACACACCAATTCAATGTACAAGATTGGTTATAAACCCTAATTGGACTAGAATAAGCCTAGGGAGGAAGAAAATGACCTAAATGTTAATCCAATGACACAAACACACCTATCGGATGCACAAGATTGTTTAAAAATCCTAATTGGACAAGAATAAGCCTAGGGAGGACAAAAATCACCTAAATGTTAATCATAAGACACTAACACACCTATTGGATGCACAAGATCGGTTAAAACCCGAACTGGACAAGAAAAGGCCTAGGAAGGACGAAATGACCTAAATGTTAATCCAATGACACAAATGAACTTATTCGACGCACAAGTTTGGCTCAAAACCCTAATTGGACTAAAATAAGCCTACAGAGGACGAAAATGACCTAAATGTTAATCCAATGACATAAATACACCAATTGGATGCACAAGATTGGTTAAAAACCCTAATTGGACTAGAATAAGCCTAGGGAGGACGAAAGTGACCTAAATGTTAATCCAATGACACAAAGGAACTTATTGCATGCCCAAGATTAGATAAAAATAAACTTATTGGATGCACAAGTTTGGTTAAAGAATCTAATTAGACCAGCATAATACACGGGAGGACGAAAATGACCTAAATATTAATCCAACGACACAAACACACGTATTGGATGCACTAGATTGGTTAAAAATCGTAATTGGACTAGAATAAGCTTGGGGAGGATGAAAATCACCTAAATGTTAATCCAATGACACACTACACCTTTTGGATGCACAAGATTGCTTAAAAACCCTATATGGACAAGAATAAGTCTAGGGAGGACGAATATGACCTAAATGTTAATCCAATAACACAAATGAACTAATTGGATGCACAAGATTGGTTAAAAACCCTAATTCGACTACAATAAACCTAGGGAGGACGAAAATGACCTAAATGCTTATCCAATGACACAAACACACTTATTGGATGCACAATATTGGTTAAAAACCCTAATTGGACTACAGGAAACCTAGGGAGGACAAAAATGACCTAAATGTTAATCAAATGACAGAAACACACCTATTGGATGCACAAGATTAGCTAATACCCCTAATGGGACAAGAATAGGCCTAGGGAGGACGAAAATGACATAAATGTTAATCCAATGACACAAACACACCTATTAGATGCACAAGATTGGTTAAAAACCCTAATTGGAAGAGAATAATCCCAAGGAGGACAAAAATGACTCAAATGTTAATCCAATGACACAAATGAACTTATTGGATGCACAAGATTGGTTTAAAACCTTAATAGGAAAAGAATAAGCCTAAGGAGAACAAAAATGACATAAATGTTAATCCAATGACATAAACACACCTATTGGATGCACAAGATTGGTTAAAAACCCTAATTGGACAAGAATAAGCCAAGGGAGGACGAAAATGACCTAAATGTTCATCCAATGATACAAACACACCTATTGGATGCACAAGATTGGTTAAAAACCCTAATTGGACAAGAATAAGCCTAGGGAGAACGAAAATGATCTAAATGTTATTCTAATGACACAAATGAACTTATTGGAAGCACAAGATTGGTTTAAAATCCTATTTGCATAAGAATAAGCCTAGGGAGGTTGAAAATGACCTAAATGTTCATTCAATGACACAAACACACTTATTGGATGCACAAGATTGCTTAAAAACCCTAATTAGACATGAATAAGCCTAGGGAGGACGAAAATGACCTAAATGTTAATCCATTGACACAAAGACACCTATCAGATGAACAAGATTGGTTAAAAATCCTAATTGGACAAGATTAAGCCTAGGGAGGACAAAAATGACCTAAATGTTAATCCAAAGACACAAACACACCTATTGGATGCACAAGATTGGTTAAAACCCTAACTGGACAAGAAAAGACCTAGGAAGGACGAAAATGACCTAAATGTTAATCCAATGACACAAATGAAGTTATTCGATGCACAAGATTGGCTCAAAACCCTAATTGGAATAAAATACGCCTAGAGAGGACGAAAATGACTTAAATGTTAATCAAATGACACAAGCATAGCTATTCAATGTACAAGATTGGTTATAAACCCTAATTGGACTAGAATAAGCCTAGGGAGGACGAAAATGACCTAAATGTTAATCCAAAGACACAAACACACCTATTGGATGCACAAGATTGGTTAAAAACCCTAATTGGACTAGAATAAGCCTAGGGAGGACGAAAATGACCTAAATGTTAATCCAATGACACAAAGACACCTATCAGATGAACAATATTGGTTAAAAATCCTAATTGGACAAGAAAAGGCCAAGGAAGGACGAAAATGACCTAAATGTTAATCAAATGACACAAATATACCAATTGGATGCACAAGATTGGTTAAAAACCCTAATTGGACTAGAATAAGCCTAGGGAGGACGAAAGTGACCTAAATGTTAAGCCAATGACACAGAGGAACTTATTGGATGCCCCAGATTAGATAAAAATAATTGGACAAGAATAAGCCTAAGAAGAACGAAAATGTCCAAAATGTTAATCCAACGATACCAAATAAACTTATTGGATGCACAAGATTGGTTAAAGATCCCAATTGGACCAGTATAATACACGGGAGGACGAAAATGACCTAAATATTAATCCAACGACACAAACACACCTATTGGATGCACAAGATTGGTTAAAAACCCCAATTGGACAAGAATAAGACTAGGGAGGACGAAAATGACCTAAATATTAATCCAACGACACAAACACACCTATTGGATGCACTAGATTAGTAAAAAATCGTAATTGGACTAGAATAAGCTTGGGCAGGACGAAAATCACCTAAATGTTAATCCAATGACACACTACACCTATGGGAAGCACAAGATTGGTTAAAAACCGTAATTGGAAAAGAATAAGCCTAGGGAGGATGAAAACGACCTAAATGTTAATCCAATGATACAAACACACCTATTGGATGCCCAAGATTGGTAAAAAAACACGAATTGGACTAGAATAAGTTTAGGGAGGACGAAAATGACCTAAATGTTAATCCAATGACACAAACACACCTATTGGATGCACAAGATTGGTTAAAAACCCTAATTGGACAAGAAAATGCCTAGGAAGGATGAAAATGAGCTAAATGTTAATCCAATGACACAAATGAACTTATTGGATGCACAAGATAGGTTAAAAACCCTAATTAGACTAGAATAAGCCTAGGGAGGACGAAAATGACCTAAATGTTAATCCAATGACACAAATACACCTATTGGATGCACAAGATAGGTTAAAAACCCTAATTAGACTAGAATAAGCCTAGGGAGGACGAAAATGACCTAAATGTTCATCCAATGACACAAATGAACTCATTGGATGCACAAGATTAGTTAAAAACCCTAATAGGACAAGAATAGGCCTAGGGAGGATGAAAATGACACAAATGTTAATCCAATGACACAAACACACCTATTGGATGCACAAGATTGGTTAAAATTCCTAATTGGACAAGAGTAAGCCTAGGGAGGATGAAAACGACCTAAATGTTAATCCAATGACACAAATGAACTTATTGGATGCACAAGATTGGTTAAAAACCTTAATGGGAAAAGAATAAGCCTAAGGAGGACGAAAATGACCTAAATGTTAATTTAATGACATAAACACACCTATTGGATGCACAAATTGGTTAAAAACCCTAATTGAACATGAATAAGCTTAGGGAGGACGAAAATGACCTAAATGTTAATCCAATGACACAAACACACCTATTGGATGCACAAATTGGTTAAAAACCCTAATTGAACATGAATAAGCTTAGGGAGGACGAAAATGACCTAAATGTTAATCCAATGACACAAACACACCTATTGGATGCACAAATTGGTTAAAAACCCTAATTGAACATGAATAAGCTTAGGGAGGACGAAAATGACCTAAATGTTAATCCAATGACACAAACACACCTATTCAATGTACAAGATTGGTTATAAACCCTAATTGGACTGGAATAAGCCTAGAGAGGACGAAAATGACCTAAATGTTAATCCAATGACACAAACAGACTTATTGGATGCACAATATTGGTTGAAAATCCTAATTGGACAAGAATAAGCCTAGGTAGGACAAAAATGACCTAAACGTTAATCCAATGACACAAACACACCTATTGGATGCACAAGATTGGTTAAAACCCTAACTGGACAAGATTGGCTAAAAACCCTAATTGGACTAAAATAGGCCTAGGGAGGACGAAAATGACCTAAATGTTAATCCAATGAAACAACTACACCAATTGGATACACAAGATTGGTTAAAAACCCTAATTGGACTAGAATAAGCCTAGGGAGGACGAAAATGACCTAAATGTTAATCCAATGACACAAAGGAACTTATTGGATGCCCAAGATTAGATAAAAATCGTAATTGGACAAAATGTTAATCCAATGATACCAAATAAACTTATAGGTTGCACAAGATTGGTTTAAGACCCTAATTGGACCAGTGTAATACACGGGAGGTCGAAAATAACCTAAATACAAATCACACCTATTCAATGTACAAGATTGGTTATAAACCCTAATTGGACTAGAATAAGCATAGGGAGGACGAAAATGACCTAAATATTAATCCAATGACCCAAACAGACCTATTGGATGCACAAGATTGGTTAAAAACTATAATAGGACAAGAACAAGCCTATGGAAGACAAAAAAGACCTAAATGTTAATCCAATGGCACAAACACACCTATTGGATGCACAAGATTGGTTAAAACCCAAACTGTACAAGAAAAGGCCTGAGAAGGACGAAAATGACCTAAATCTTAATCCAATGACACAAATGAACTTATTCGATGCACAAGATTGGCTAAAAACCCTAATTGGACTAAAATAAGCCTTGGGAGGACGAAAATGACCTAAATGTTAATCCAATGACACAAATGAACTTAATGGATGCACACAATTAGTTAAAAACCCAAATTGGACTACAATAACCTTAGGGAGGACGAAAATGACCTAAATATTTATTCGATGACACAAACACACATATTGGATGCACTAGATTGGTTAAAAATCGTAATTGGACTAGAATAAGCTTGCGGAGGACGAAAATGACCTAAATGTTAATCCAATGACACACTACACCTATTGGATGCACAAGATTGCTTAAAAACCCTAATTGGACAAGAATAAGTCTAGGGAGGATGAAAATGACCTAAATGTTAATCCAATGATACAATCACACCTATTGGATGCACAATATTAGTTAAAAACCCTAATTGGACTAAAATAAGCCTAGGGAGGACGAAAATGACCTAAATGTTAATCGAATGACACAAATACACCTATTGGATGCACAAGATTGGTTAAAAACCCTAATTGGACTAGAATAAGCCTAGGGAGGACGAAAATGACCTAAATGTTAATCCAATGACACAAATGAACTTATTGGATGCCCAAGATTAGATAAAAACCCAATTGCACAAGAATAAGCCTAGGAAGGACGAAAATGACCAAAATGTTAATCCAATGATACCAAATAAACTTATAGGATGCACAAGATTGGTTAAAGACCCTAATTGGGCCAGTATAATACACGGGAGGACAAAAATGACCTAAATATTAATCCGACGACACAAACACACCTATTGGATGCACTAGATTGGTTAAAAATGGTAATTGGACTAGAATAAGCTTGGGGAGGACGAAAATAACCTAAATGTTAATCCAATGACACACTACATCTATTGGATGCACAACACTGGTTAAAAACCCTAATTGGACAAGAATAAGCCTATGGAGGATGAAAATGACATAAATATTAATCCAATGACACAAATGAACTAATTGGATACACAAGATTGGTTAAAAACCCTAATTGGACAAGAATAAGCCTATGGAGGATGAAAATGACATAAATATTAATCCAATGACACAAATGAACTTATTGGATGCTCAAGATTTGTAAAAAACCCTAATTGGACAAGAATAACCCTAGGGAGGACGGAAATGATCTAAATGTTAATCCAATGACACAAATGAACTTAATGAAAACATAAGATTAGTTAAAAACCCTTAATGGAGTACAATAACCCTAGGGAGGACGAAAATGACCTAAATGTTTATTCAATGACACAAACACACTTATTGGATGTACAATATTGGTTAAAAACCTTAATTGGACTACAATAAGCCTAGGGAGGACAATGATGACCTAAACGTTAATACAATGACACAAAGACACCTATTGAACGCACTAGATTGGTTAAAAATGGTAATTGGACTAGAATAAGCTTGGGGAGGACGAAAATCACCTTAATGTTAATGCAATGACACACTACATCTATTGGATGCACAAGATTGCTTAAAAACCCTTATTGGACAAGAATAAGCCTATGGAGAATTAAAATGACCAAAATGTTAATCCAATGATACAAATGACCTTATTGGATGCACAGGATTTGTAAAAATCCCTAACTGGACAAGACTAACCCTAGGGAGGACGAAAATGATCTAAATGTTAATCCAATGACACAAACACACTTATTGGATGCACAATATTGGTTAAAAACCCTAATTGGACTACAATAAGTCTAAGGAGGACAAAGATGACCTAAACGTTAATCCAATGACACAAACACACCTATTGGATGCACAACATTAGTTAAAACCCCTAATGGGACAAGAATAGGCCTAGGCAGGAAGAAAATGACATAAATGTTAATCCAATGACACAAACACACCTATTGGATGCACAAAATTGGTTAAACACCCTAATTGGAAGAGAATAATCCTAAGAAGAACAAAAATGACCTAAATGTTAATCCAATGACATAAACACACCTATTGGAAGCACAAGATTGGTTAAAAACCCTAATTGGACTAGAATAAGCCTAGAGAGGACGAAAATGACCTAAATGTTAATCCAATGACACAAACACACTTATTGGATGCACAATATTGGTTAAAAACCCTAATTGGACAAGAATAAGCCTAGGGAGGAGGAAAATGACCTAAATGTTAATCCAAAGACACAAATGACCTTATTGGATGCACAAGATTGCTTAAAAACCCTAATTGGACATGAATAAGCCTAGCGTGGACGAAGAAGACCTAAATGTAAATCCAATGGCACAAATGAACTTATTGGATAAACAAGATTGGTTAAAAACCCTAATTGGACTAGAATAAGCCTAGAGAGGACGAAAATGACCTAAATGTTAATCCAATGACACAAACACACCAATTCAATGTACAAGATTGGTTATAAACCCTAATTGGACTAGAATAAGCCTAGGGAGAAAGAAAATGACCTAAATGTAAATCCAATGACACAAACATACCTATGGGATGCACAAGATTGGTTAAAAATCCTAATTGGACAAGAATAAATCTAGGGAGGACAAAATTGACCTAAATGTTTATCCAAAGACACAAACACACCTATTGGATGCACAAGATTGGTTAAAACCCTAACTGGACAAGAAAAGGCCTAGTAACGATGAAAATGACCTAAATGTTAATCCAATGACACAAATGAACTTATTCGATGCACAAGATTGGCTCAAAACCATAATTGGACAAAAATAAGCCTAGAGAGGACGAAAATGACCTGAATGTTAATCCAATGACACAAATACACCAATTGGATGCACAAGATTGGTTAAAAACCCTAATTGGACAAGAATAAGCTTAGGGAGGACGAAAATGCCCTAAATGTTCATCCAATGACACAAACACACGGAGGACGAAAATGACCTGAATGTTAATCCAATGACCCACTCGGGAGGACGAAAATGCCCTAAATGTTCATCCAATGACACAAACACACGGAGGACGAAAATGACCTGAATGTTAATCCAATGACCCACTCGGGAGGACGAAAATGCCCTAAATGTTCATCCAATGACACAAACACACGGAGGACGAAAATGACCTGAATGTTAATCCAATGACCCACTCGGGAGGACGAAAATGCCCTAAATGTTCATCCAATGACACAAACACACGGAGGACGAAAATGACCTGAATGTTAATCCAATGACCCACTCGGGAGGACGAAAATGCCCTAAATGTTCATCCAATGACACAAACACACGGAGGACGAAAATGACCTAAATGTTAATCCAATGACCCACTACACCTATTGGATGCACAAGATTGCTTAAAAACCCTAACTGGGCAAGTATAAGTCCAAGGAGGATGAATATGACCTAAATGCGAATCCAATGATACAAACACACCTATTGGAAGCACAAGATTGGTTAAAAACTCTAATTGGACAAGAATAAGCTTAGGGAGGACGAAAATAACCTAAATGTTCATCCAATGACACAAATGAACTAATTGGATGCACAATATTGGTTAAAAACCCTAATTGGACAAGAATAAGACTAGTGAGGACGAAAATGACCTAAATCATAATCCAATGACACAAATGAACTTATTGGAGGCACAAGATTGGTTTAAAACCCTAATTGCACAAGAATAATCCTAGGAAGGTTGAAGATGACCTTAATGTTAATCCAATGACACAAACACACCTATTGGATGCACAAGATTGCTTAAAAACCCTAATTGGACATGAATAAGCCTAGACAGGACGAAAATGATCTAAATGTTAATCCAATGACACAAACACACCTATTCAATGTACAAGATTGGTTATAAACCCTAATTGGACAAGAATAAGCATAGGGAGGACGAAAATGACCTAAATGTTAATCCATTTACACAAACAAACCTATTTGATGCACAAGATTGGTTAAAAACTCTAATTGGACAAGAATAAGCCCATGGACACAAAAATGACCTAAATTTTAATCGAATGACACAAACACACCTATTGGATGCACAAGATTGGTTAAAACCCTAACTGTACAAGAAAAAGCTTAAGAAGGACGAAAATGACCTAAATGTTAATCCAATTACACAAATGAACTTATTCGATGCACAAGATTGGCTAAAAACCCTAATTGGACTAAAATAAGCCTAGGGGGGACAAAAATGACCTAAATGTTAATCCAATGACACAAATACACCTATTGGATGCACAAGATTAGATAAAAACCATAATTGGACACTAATTAGCCTAGATTGGACGAAAATGACCGAAATGTTAATCCAATGATACCAAATAAACTTATTGGATGCACAAGATTGGTTAAAAACCCTAATTGCACAAGAATATGCCTTTGGTGGACGAAAATGACCTAAATGTTCATCCAATTACACAAATTACCTTATTGGATGCACAAGATTGGTTAAAAACCCTAATTGCACAAGAATATGCCTTTGGTGGACGAAAATGACCTAAATGTTCATCCAATTACACAAATTACCTTATTGGATGCACAAGATTGGTTAAAAACCCTAATTGCACAAGAATATGCCTTTGGTGGACGAAAATGACCTAAATGTTCATCCAATTACACAAATTACCTTATTGGATGCACAAGATTGGTTAAAGACCCTAATTGGACAAGTATAATACACAGGAAGACGAAAATGACCCAAATATTAATCCAACGACACAAACACACCTATTAGATGCACTAGATTGGTTAAAAATCGTAATGGGACTAGAATAAGCTTGCGGAGGACGAAAATGACCTAAATGTTAATCCAATGACACACTACACCTATTGGATGCACAAGATTGGTAAAAACCCTAACTGTACAAGAAAAGGCCTAAGAAGGACGAAAATGACCTAAATGTTAATCCAATGACACACTACACCTATTGGATGCACAAGATTGGTAAAAACCCTAACTGTACAAGAAAAGGCCTAAGAAGGACGAAAATGACCTAAATGTTAATCCAATGACACACTACACCTATTGGATGCACAAGATTGGTAAAAACCCTAACTGTACAAGAAAAGGCCTAAGAAGGACGAAAATGACCTAAATGTTAATCCAATGACACACTACACCTATTGGATGCACAAGATTGGTAAAAACCCTAACTGTACAAGAAAAGGCCTAAGAAGGACGAAAATGACCTAAATGTTAATCCAATGACACACTACACCTATTGGATGCACAAGATTGGTAAAAACCCTAACTGTACAAGAAAAGGCCTAAGAAGGACGAAAATGACCTAAATGTTAATCCAATGACACACTACACCTATTGGATGCACAAGATTGGTAAAAACCCTAACTGTACAAGAAAAGGCCTAAGAAGGACGAAAATGACCTAAATGTTAATCCAATTACACAAATGAACTTATTCTTTGCACTAGATTGGCTATAAACCCTAATTGGACTAAAATAAGCCTAGGGGGGGACGAAAATGACCTAAATGTTCATCCAATGACACAAATAGACCTTTTGGATGCACAAGATTATGTCTTATTTATGATTAGTATTTATTATATAATGGATTTTGTTGGGTTTCTTATTTTGTGGAGTTTTATGATTTTCATGACAATTTTAGTTTTGTTGAAGTTTTATTTATTTATTTTTTTCTAGGTTTGATTTTCGATTTTGTTGGACTTTAGTCCTTTGAATCCTAATTTTGACATAATTAACAAACATACAATGTTCATACATCATATGATAAATCTAACATTTTAATTGAGCAAGATTTCAGGAACAACATTGAGAGAGCTGAAAAAGTATTCTTGAGAGAAAAGACAATGATCTCCTAAACACTCATTGAGCAACTAGATTTGTGTGAGATACATTGATCAAGATTGAAGACACTCTTTTTACTTCTTTTATTTTGATTGTAACAAAAACTCTGTAAAGAAACGATATCGAAAAATCCAGCTAGAAACTGGTGGCGATCTTCTTGGGTGAGAGGCCTCATCAAGAAGGAGCTGAACTTGATTTTGTGTGAGTCTGCCGAGTGACTACAAGGATCAAGGGGTTAAGAATAGGAAAGAATTCGAGTTAGATTGATAGGTTTCGAGGAAACTGGAAAATCTGTAAACAGGCCTCAAATTCTTTCTATTGGAGAAAAATCTGAAATCCAGTTGGATTGTCAGGACTGGATGTAGGTTGTCTTGTTGACAACTGAACCAGGATAAACCTTGGTGCATTCTTCTCTAACCCTTACTCTTTAGCATTTGCATCTTATGTTTGTATGATTAATATTACTTGACATTCATGATGATCTTGTATGCCGCATTATAATTCCGCTGTGTGTATGAGTCTGAATAAATCTTGCATCGTATGATTGTATGTTCGATCTTAATTGTATGCTAGACGTATTCGATTTTCTATATCGCTTTAATTTGTTAAAAACTGATATATTCTTATTATTTCGAGGTCATAATAATCAACAATTGGCCTCAGAGCCTGACTTTTTTAGAGGTAAAACTCATAAAACGAATATGGCCTCAACTGATTTTCTGGGAGAAGGCGCTTCACTTGCAAGACCCCCAGCCTTCAACGGTACAACTTACATGTACTGGAAGCATAGGATGCTGATATTTCTTGAAGCCAGTGGCATTGACATTCTTGACGCTGTTGAAAATGGACCATACATTCCCAAAATCGCTGGAACAGATGACTTGATGATCCCCAAGCCCAGAGCCAAATGGTCTGAGGATGATAAAAAGAAGGTAGGTTATAATGCTAAAGCAAAGAACATTATAACGTCTGCTCTATGTGCAGAAGAATCTTTTAGAGTATCAAACTGTAAATCAACAAAAGAGATGTGGGACATCCTTCAGGAAACGCATGAAGGTACGACTGACGTGAAAAGAGCTCGTGTGAATACACTCAGGCATGAATACGAATTATTTAGCATGAAGAAAGACGAATCCATCAGCGATCTGCAAACCAGGTTCACACACATTGTAAACAACCTTCACGCCCTGGGAAAACATATAGAAAATGAACAGCAAATTGGAAAAATCATGAGATGTTTAACCAGAGAATGGAAACCGAAGATAACTGTTATAGCTGAATGAAAAGATCTGGCAAAAATGACCATCGCAACATTGTTCGGAAAGCTCAGGGAGCACGAAATGGAGTTGCATAGACTAGATGAGTCAGAGCATGATAGCAGGAAAAAGAAAGGACTGTATTTGAAAGCCCAAACTCATCAATCAAAAACTGAACAAGAAAGTGGCTCAGATGAATCAAGCAGTGAGACTGATGAAGAGCCTGAGATTGGTTTGCTTGTCAAAAAGTTTAAGAAATTTCTGAAGAAGAAAGACAACAAATTCAGAAAACCATCCAGCTCTAAGACTAGTGACAACAAGACAATCACATGTTATGAGTGTGGTAAGACTGGTCACATAAAGTCAGAATGTTACAAGTTGCAGAACAAAAATAGAGCTACAAAAACAAAAGGCAAAGAACAAGTCACCAAAACCAGAAAAGCGTATATTGCATGGAATGACAACGAAGAATCCTCTGACTCTTCGGATGAAGAAGAAGCGAATCTGTGTCTCATGGCAAATACCGACTCAGAATCAGAAAATTAGGTTAGTTCACAATCTAATCAAACCTATGATGAGCTACAAGAAGCTTTCAATGAGCTCCATGATGATTATGTGAATTCCATAAAACAGTTGTTAAGCACAAAGAAAATGCTTGAACAAATGAAAAATGACCATAAAGAAATTGAAAATTTATGTGTACCACTGAAAAAGGATTCACATGACAAATCTGCAAAATGCATTGAACTTGAGAATAATGTTGCATCATTAAAATCTGATTTATTGAAGTTTGCTAATAGTAAAGATAAACTGAATGTCATACTTAGCAATCAAAGACATGTTCATGAAAAATCTAGTTTAGGATATACACCAAATATGCATGTTAAAAGAAATAACAAAAGATATGGTATTGGTTATATGCAAACCAGAAATGTCAAACATGGTCAGAAATCTGCTATTTCAAAGAGTATGTATGACATCTTTACTAAACCAAACAAACATTCAACCTTTGATGGCAAATGTCATTTCTATTGCAGAAAGGGACATTATGTTTCAAATTGCAAATTTAAAAAATTAGCCAATCAAGGATGGAAGCAAGTTTGGATAGCAAAGAAATCTGTTTTTGACACTAACCTTCCAGGACCCAATTTAAATTGGGGACCTAAAACAAAATTATGATTGTGTGTTGCAGGTGTGCTTGACATCCACTAAGCATTCATGGTATTTAGATAGCGGATGCTCAAAGCACATGACAGGTGACAAATCCAAATTCCTGTCCTTGACATTAAAGGAAGGAGGCTTTGTCAAATATGGTGACAACAACAGAGGAAAGATTATTGGAATTGGTGACATAGGCAACGAGTCAACTGCAGTAATCAAAAATGTGTTATATGTTGAAGGACTAAAACACAACTTGCTGAGTATAAGCCAGCTATGTGATAAAGGTTTTCAAGTAAGTTTTTCATCACAATCTTGCATTATTGAGCATAAAGATGACAAACACATAAAGCTAGTTGGTGACAGAATTAACAACATTTACATGTTGGATTTCAATTCTGTACCAAGTGCTATATGCTGCTTGTTATCCAATTCAGATGAAACATGGCTTTGGCATAAAAGAATTGCTCACATACATATAAATCATTTGAATAAACTTGTCAGCAAACAGTTAGTCTTAGGTCTACCAAATAGGAAGTTTTCTAAAGATAGACTGTGTGATTCATGTGAGAAGAGTAAACTGGTTAAGACTCCATTTCCCTCTATAGACTTGGTTAGAACAAATAGAGTTTTGCAACTAGTTCACATGGACCTTTTTGGACCTGCCCAAGTTAAGAGTTTAGGTGGAAACCTGTATGGATATGTGCTGGTTGATGATTACTCAAGGTTCACATGGACTTACTTTCTGGCTCATAAGAGTGATACATTCTCAATTTTTAAGAAATTTGCTGCTTTAGTTCAAAATGAGAATGACCAGAAAATTGTTTCAATAAAAAGTGATCATGGAGGTGAATTCCAAAATGATGCTTTTCAAAATTATTGTGAACTACATGGAATCAACCACATATATTCTGCCCCTAGGACACCACAGCAGAATGGGGTAGTGGAGAGGAAAAATAGATCCCTAGAAGAGTTAGCTAGGACCATGCTTAAGGACTCCAACCTACCTAAGTACTTTTGGGCAGATGCAATTAGTACAGCCACTCATGTTGTAAATAGAGTTCTCATTAGGCCCCTGCTTAGGAAAACACCCTATGAGCTTTACAAGGGTAGAAAACCAAACCTTTCCTACTTTAGAATCTTTGGTTGTAAGTGCTTTGTGTTGAACAATGGCAAAGAACACCTAGGAAAGTTTGACCCTAAGGCAGATGAAGGTATCTTTTTAGGATATTCCCAAACTAGTAAGGCCTATAGAATCTACAACAAAAGAACAAAGACCATAGAAGAGTCAGTTCATGTAAAGTTTGATGAATTATTTACAGAAAACTTGAACAAAACTCCTTCTAAGGTTGATGACTTTTTGGACGAAGTTGTAGAATCTGAACCACTAGAACAACCTATAGCTGACCCTCCAACTAGATCAGACCTTGTAGAACCTATAGAAACCAGTGAGTTGCCTAAGGAATGGAAGTTCAACAGAAACCACCCTTTAGACAACATTATAGGCGATATCTCTAAAGGTGTTGCAACTAGGAGAAGCCTTAGTCAGTTTTGTAACTTTACAGCCTTTGTATCTCAGATTGAACCTAAGAACATTAAGGAAGCCCTGTTAGATAGTGAGTGGATACTTGCTATGCAAGAGGAGTTAAACCAGTTTGAGAGAAACAAGGTGTGGAGTTTAGTACCTAGGCCAGAGGGTAAGCATGTCATAGGAACCAGATGGGTGTTCAGAAACAAGTTGGATGAGAATGGTGTGATAACAAGGAACAAAGCTAGACTAGTAGCCAAGGGTTATAGTCAAGAGGAGGGAATAGATTTTGATGAAACCTATGCCCCTGTAGCTAGATTAGAAGCCATAAGAATTTTATTGGCTTATGCTTGTATAATGGACTTTAATCTTTATCAAATGGATGTGAAAAGTGCCTTTCTCAATGGTGACCTTCAAGAGGAAGTTTTTGTTAGCCAAACACCTGGTTTTGAAAATCCTGATTTTCCTAATCATGTGTATAAGCTCTCAAAGGCCCTCTATGGGTTAAAACAAGCTCCAAGAGCTTGGTATGAGAAGCTCAGCAATTTCCTTATTCAACAAAACTTTTTAAGAGGAAATGTTGACAAGACCCTTTTCACAAAAACTACTGGAAATGATATCTTGCTTGTCCAAGTATATGTTGATGACATAATATTTGGATCTACAAATAATAAACTGTGCAAAGAATTTGAAAATTTGATGAAAGGTAAATTTGAAATGTCAATGATGGGTGAACTGTCATATTTCTTGGGATTTCAAATTAACCAAAGCAAGCAAGGCATTTTCATTAGTCAATCTAAATATTGTTCTGATTTGATAAAGAAATTTAACTTTGAAAATCTTAAATCCATTGATACACCCATGAGTCAAGGAAATTTCTTAGACCGAGATGAGAAAGGTAAACCTGTAGATGTTACTAGATTTCGTGGTATGATAGGATCTTTGCTCTACCTTACAGGAAGCCGACCAGACATCATGTTCAGTGTTTGTATGTATGCAAGGTATCAATCGAATCCAAAGGAATCTCACTTCAGTGCAGTTAAGAGAATTTTCAGATATCTAGTAGGAACTAAGAGTCTTGGATTGTGGTATCCAAAAGGATCAACCTGTATTGGATTGTGGTATCCAAAAGGATCAACTTGTACTTTAGTTGGTTACTCAGATTCAGACTTTGCCGGATGTAAACTTGACAGGAAAAGTTCCTCAGGAACGTGTCATTTACTTGGAAACTCTCTTGTGTCATGGTTTAGTAAGAAACAGACTAGCATTGCTTTATCAACTGCTGAAGCTGAATATATTGCAGCTGGGAGCTGTTGTGCTCAGATTCTTTGGATGAAACAGCACTTATTGGATTTTGACAGTACCTATCATGTGTGATAACACAAGTGCAATAAGTATAACCAAGAATCCAGTAATGCACTCCAGGACCAAACACATTGAAGTAAGACATCATTTTATAAGAGATCACTTTCAAAATGGAATCATTAAGCTCGAATATGTTAACACTGCCGAACAGCTAGCTGACATCTTCACAAAAGCTTTACCAAGAGAAAGTTTTCTGCATATAAGGATGAAACTAGGGATCATTGATCCTAGTGAGGTATGATCTTTGATTCTTTCATCGGAAACTTCTGGTGTTTGCAGTAATTTTTTTTCCAGTTAAATCAATTTGGGAATCGATTACCAACATGGTAAATGGATTACAAAATCGATTTGGGAATCCATTGCTTTGGCCCCAGACATCAAAGTTCAGAAAAAAATTTTTAACTTGCCCGAGCGTTGATTGGGAAATCGACTAGTTCTTTTTTCAACTTTAAAACAATCGATTTGGACATCGATTAAGTAAATCTGGAAATCGACTTGGGAATCGATTTACATTATGACCGTTGTGACTAGCCGTTGTATGTAATAATTACTAAATCGATTGACATTACCAG
>NC_021163.2:39336386-39336937 GCF_000331145.2 Cicer arietinum | reverse complement strand
CTATTCAAGAGAAACCTAAAAAGAGAAAGGAACCCCCAACGGAAAAACTCATGGCTGATGCCATGAAGGAAATCTCACAAAAGAAGAAGAAGAAACCAGTTTCTTCACCCCCTCCCAAGAAAGTTCCTGCATCCAAGGAAAAAGATGCAGAACCTTCCATTCCATCAGACTTTCTTAAGAGAAAAATCCATGAGGGTCAGACTCTGGATTTTGCCTACTTTGATACTGACGGTTTTACGTTTCAGAACCATCTGAGATTTCACGGCCTTGAAAGCTTTCTATCTTCTACTCTTGATAGTTATCCAAGATTGATAAGGGAATTTTATTCAACGTTCAAGCTTACTAAAGAAGGTTTTAAGGCTCAGGTTAAAGGGAAAAGGATTGCTATGACCTTTGATGATTTTTCTACCTTATTAGGATTGCCATTTCACGGAAAATCTATCGACGGCAGTTCTGAAGCTGATACGGCTGACGAAGGATGGGAAGAATCGGTTGACAGGCACACTGCAGTTAAGGACCTGATGATTGATGGTTTTGTTGAAACCATTTCA
>NC_021163.2:39334146-39335314 GCF_000331145.2 Cicer arietinum | reverse complement strand
ATCTGATAATGGTACATATGATGCTATGAAAATATATCTGTTGTTAATATTATGTCTTGAAATGCTCAACTCAAGTTAAAATTGTATGCTTGTCACTTATGCAAAAAGGGGGAGATTGTTGGACTTTAGTCCTTTTAATCCTAATTTTGACATAATTAACAAACATACAATGTTCATACATCATATGATAAATCTAACATTTTAACTGAGCAAGATTTCAGGAACAACAACTCAACCCTACACACTTGAAACAAATTGCTTGGAACTCAAGAAATCAACAAAAGTTGAATATTGACTGAGTAAATCGATTGGGAAATCGATTTCATAACAAGGGTGTAAGGAAACATAAGTGCTTGTGATTGTATAATCGATTAGGCAATCGACTGGCACAATTAGAAATGAAAATTGCGCAAGTCAGTGGCAACCTGTTTTACAGGCTAATCGATTGGCAAATCGATTGTGCACATCACAAAGTAAAACTGATTGAAACAAATCGATTGGGCAAGTCACAGTGACAATCCATTTTCTAGGTTAATCGATTGGCAAATCGATTGCTTAGATAATATTTGAAAAGTAACATGACTTGTGACGAACACAATCGATTGGACAATCTATTGTGAGAATTTCAATCATGTTAAGTTTGGTTTCAATCGACTGGGTAATCGATTGAACTAAACAACTGGTAAGAACTTTTCAGGCAAATACTACCAAATCGATTAGCACTTCGATTAACATGAAATTAACTGAGTCACTGTTTTAAACACAATCGATTGGCAAATCGATTGATACAAACATTTTGAAATCACAGTGAACTTTCAGTTTATGGCCACATCGACTTTGTGTATTTGGAAATCGATTATGTGACTTGATAAATCGATTAAGTAATCGATTGGTGTGACATTATTATTGGAACAAAACACCTGACATCGATTATGCAATCGATTCATATAAGTCTGCACATAATTTACTGAAAAATGTTGTTAAAAGAATCGATTGGCAAATCGATTGATTTGTTTAGTTTCAAGATTCAAGAAAAACAAGACTCGCGATAATCGATTGGCAAATCGATTAGACCTGTTTTATAACTTTAATGAATCGATTGGTAAATCGATTTATTAGTTGTTTTTCAGAAACTATATAAACTGTTTTCAATCATTCTCTCATTAAC
>NC_021163.2:39333432-39334004 GCF_000331145.2 Cicer arietinum | reverse complement strand
TGTGAGATACATTGATCAAGATTGAAGACAAACTCTTTACTTCTTTTATTTTGTTTGTAACAAATACTCTGTAAAGAAACGATAACGAAAAATCCAGCTAGAAACTGGTGGCGATCTTCTTGGGTGAGAGGCCTCATCAAGAAGGAGCTGAACTTGATTTTGTGTGAGTCTGCCGAGTGACTGCAAGGATCAAGGGGTTAAGAATAGGAAAGAATTCGAGTTAGATTGATAGGTTTCGAGGAAACTGGAAAATCTGTAAGCAAGCCTCAAATTCTTTCTATAGGAGAAAAGTCTGAAATCCAGTTGGATTGTCAGGACTGGATGTAGGTTGTCTTGTTGACAACTGAACCAGGATAAACCTTGGGGCATTCTTCTCTAACCCTTACTCTTTAGCATTTGCATCTTATGTTTGTGTGATTAATATTACTTGACATTCATGATGATCTTGTATGCCGCATTATAATTCCGCTGTGTGTATGAGTCTGAATAAATCTTGCATCGTATGATTGTATGTTCGATCTCAACTGTATGCTAGACGTATTCGATTTTCTATATCGCTTTAATTTGTTAAA
>NC_021163.2:39324308-39332927 GCF_000331145.2 Cicer arietinum | reverse complement strand
ACAATAAGCCTAGGGAGGACGAAAATGACCTAAATGTTAATGCAATGACACAAATGAACTTATTGGATGCACAAGATTAGTTAAAAACCCTAATTGGCCTACAATAAGCCTAGGGAGGACGAAAATTACCTAAATGTTAATCCAATGACATAAACACACCTATTGGATGCACAAGATTGGTTTAAAAACCCTAATTTTACTAGAATAAGCCTAGGGAGGATGAAAATGACCTAAATGTTAATCCAATGAAACAAACCCACCTATTGGATGCACAAGATTGGTTAAAAACCTTAATTGGACAAGAAAACGCCAATGAAGGACGAAAATGACCTAAATGTTAACCCAATGACACAAATTAACTTATTGGATACACAAGATTGGTTAAAAACCCTAATCGGACTAGAATAAGCCTAGGGAGGACGAAAATGACCTAAATGTTAACCCAATGACACAAATTAACTTATTGGATACACAAGATTGGTTAAAAACCCTAATCGGACTAGAATAAGCCTAGGGAGGACGAAAATGACGTAAATGTTAATCCAATGACACAAAAGAACTTATTCGTTGCACAAGATTGGCTAAAAACCCAAATTGGACTAAAATAAGCCTAGGGAGGACAAAAATGACATAAATGTTAATCTATTTACACAAACACACATATTGGATGCACAAGATTTGTTAAAAACCCTAATTGGACTAGAATAAGCCTAGAGAGGAAGAAAATGACCTAAATGTTAATCTAATGACACAAATGAACTTTTTGGATGCACAAGATTGGTTAAAAACCCTAATTGCACAAGATTAAGCCTAGGGAGGACGAAAATGACCTAAATGTTAATCTAATGACACAAATGAACTTTTTGGATGCACAAGATTGGTTAAAAACCCTAATTGCACAAGATTAAGCCTAGGGAGGACGAAAATGACCTAAATGTTAATCTAATGACACAAATGAACTTTTTGGATGCACAAGATTGGTTAAAAACCCTAATTGCACAAGATTAAGCCTAGGGAGGACGAAAATGACCTAAATGTTAATCTAATGACACAAATGAACTTTTTGGATGCACAAGATTGGTTAAAAACCCTAATTGCACAAGATTAAGCCTAGGGAGGACGAAAATGACCTAAATGTTAATCCAATGACACAAATGAACTTATTGGATGTACATGATTAGTTAAAAACCCGAATTGGACTACAATAACCCTAGGGAGGACGAAAATGACCTAATTGTTTATACGATGACACAAACACACTTATTGGATGCACAATATTGTTTAAAAACCCTAATTGGACTAGACTATGCCAAGGGAGGAGAAAAATGACCTAAATGTTAATCCAATGACACAAACACACCTATTTGATGCACAAGATTGGTTAGAAACACTAATTGGACAAGAATAGGCCTAGGGAAAACAAAAATGACATAATTGTTAATCCAATGACACAAACACATCTGTTGGACTCACAAGATTGGTTAAAAACCCTAATTGGAAGAGAATAACCCTATGGAGGAAAAAATTGACCTAAATGTTAATCCAATGACACAAATGAATTTATTTGCTGCACAAGATTGGTTAAAAACCCTTATAGGAAAAAAAGAAGCCTAGGGAGGATGAAAATGACCTAAATGTTAATCCAATGACACACACACACCTATTGAATGTACAAGATTGGTTAAAAACTCTAATTGGACTAGAATAAGCCTAGGAAGGACGAAAATGACCGAAATGTTAATCCAATGACACAAATACAATTATTGGACGCACAAGATTGGTTAAAACCCTATGTGGACAAGAATAAGACTAGGGAGGACGAAAATGACCTAAATGTTAATCTAATGACACAAACACACCTATTGGATGCACAAGATTGGTTAAAAACCCTAATTGGGCAAGAATAAGCCTTTGGAGGACGAAAATGACCTAAATGTTAATCTTATGAGACAAACACACCTATTGGATGCACAAGATTGGTTAAAAACCACTTATTGGAAGAGAATAAGCCTAGGGCGGACAAAAATGACATAAATGTTAATCCAATGACACAAATGAACTTATTGGATGTACAAGATTGGTTAAAACTGTAATTGGAAAAGAATAAGCCTAGGGAGGATAAAAATGACCTAAATGTTAATCCAGTGATACAAACACACTTATTGGATGCACAAGATTGGTTAAAAACCCTAATTAGAATAGAATAAGCCTAGGGAGGACGAAAATGACCTAAATGTTAATCCTATGACACAAATGAACTTATTGGATGCAAAAGATTAGTTAAAAACCTTAATTGGACTACAATAAGCCTAGGGAGGACGAAAATGACCTAAATGTTAATCCGATGACACAAACACACCTATTGGACGCCCAAGATTGGTTAAAAATCCTAACTAGACAAGAATAATCCTATCGAGGACGAAAATGACCTAAATGTTAATCCTATGACACAAATGAACTTATTGGATGCAAAAGATTAGTTAAAAACCTTAATTGGACTACAATAAGCCTAGGGAGGACGAAAATGAGCTAAATGTTAATCCAATGACACACACACACCTATTGGATGCACTAAATTGGTTAAAAACTCTAATGCGACAAGAATAAGCGTATGGAGGACGAAACTGACTTGAATGTTAATCCAATGACACAAATGAACTAATTGGATGCACAAGATTAGTTAAAAACCTTAATTGGACAAGAATAATCTAGGGAGGACGAAAATGACCTAAATGTTAATCGAATGACACAAACACACCTATTGGATTCACATGATTGGTTAAAAACCCAAAGTGGACAAGAATAAGCCTAGGGAGGACGAAAATGACCTAATTGTTAATCTAATGAAACCAACACACCTATTAGATGCACAAGATTGGTTAAAAACCCTAATTGGACAAGAATAAGCCCATGGTGGACGAAAATGACCTGAATGTTAATCAAATGACACAAAAACACCTATTGGATGCACAAGATTGGTTAAAAACCCTAATTGTACTAGAATAAGCCTAGAGAGGACGTAAATGATCTAAATGTTAATCCAATGACACAAGTGAACTTATTGGATGTACAAGATTAGTTAAAAACCCGAATTGGACTCCAATAACCCTAGGGAGGACGGAAATGACCTAAATGTTTATTCGATGACACAAACACACATATTGGATGCACAATATTGTTTAAAAACCCTAATTGGACTAGAATAAGCCTAAGGAGGAGAAAAATGACCTAAATGTTAATCCAATGGCACAAACACACCTATTGGATTCACAAGATTGGTTAAAAACCCTAATTGGACAAGAAAAGGACTAGGAAGGACAAAAATGACCTAAATGTTAATCCAATGACACAAATGAACTTATTGGATGCACAAGATTGGTTAAAAACCCTAACTAGACAAGAATATGCCTATGGAGGAGGAAAATGACCTAAATGTTAATCCAATGACACAAATGAACTTACTGGATGCAAAAGATTAGTTAAAAACCTTAATTGGACTACAATAAGCCTAGTGAGGACGAAAATGACCTAAATGTTTATCCAATGATACAAACACACCTATTGGATTCACAATATTGGATTAAAACCCTAATTTGGCTAGAATAAGCCTAGGGAATACAAAAATGATCTAAATTTTAATCGAATGACACAAACACACTTATTAATTGGACAAGAATAACCCTGGGGAGGACGGAAATGACCTAAATGTTAATCCAATGATACCAAATAAACTTATTGGATGCACAAGATTGGTAAAAGATCCTAATAGTTGTACAAGAATAAGCCTAGGGAGGACGAAAATGACCTAAATGTTAATCCAATGACAAAAACACACCTTTTGGATTCACAAGATTAGTTAAAAATCCTAATTGGACAAGAATAACCCTGGGGAGGACGGAAATGACCTAAATGTTAATCCAATGATACCAAATAAACTTATTGGATGCACAAGATTGGTAAAAGATCCTAATAGTTGTACAAGAATAAGCCTAGGGAGGACGAAAATGACCTAAATCTTAATCCAATGACTCAAATGAACTAATTTGATTCACAAGATTAGTTAAAAATCCTAATTGGACAAGAATAACCCTGGGGAGGACGGAAATGACCTAAATGTTAATCCAATGACACAAATGAACTTATTGGATGGACAAGATTAGTTAAAAACCCGAATTGGACTACAATAACCCTTGAGAGGAGAAAAATGACCTCAATGTTAATCGAATGACACAAACACACTTATTGGATGCACAAGATTAGTTTAAAACCCTAATGGGACAAGAATAGGCCTACGGAGGACGAAAATGACCTCAATGTTAATCCAATGACACAAATGAAAAAATTGGATGCACAAGAATAGTTAAAAACCTTAATTGGACAAGAATAAGCCTAGCGGGGGACGAAAATGACCTAAATGTTAATCCAATGACTCAAATGAACTAATTTGATTCACAAGATTAGTTAAAAATCCTAATTGGACAAGAATAACCCTGGGGAGGACGGAAATGACCTAAATGTTAATCCAATGATACCAAATAAACTTATTGGATGCACAAGATTGGTAAAAGATCCTAATAGTTGTACAAGAATAAGCCTAGGGAGGACGAAAATGACCTAAATCTTAATCCAATGACTCAAATGAACTAATTTGATTCACAAGATTAGTTAAAAATCCTAATTGGACAAGAATAACCCTGGGGAGGACGGAAATGACCTAAATGTTAATCCAATGATACCAAATAAACTTATTGGATGCACAAGATTGGTAAAAGATCCTAATAGTTGTACAAGAATAAGCCTAGGGAGGACGAAAATGACCTAAATCTTAATCCAATGACTCAAATGAACTAATTTGATTCACAAGATTAGTTAAAAATCCTAATTGGACAAGAATAACCCTGGGGAGGACGGAAATGACCTAAATGTTAATCCAATGATACCAAATAAACTTATTGGATGCACAAGATTGGTAAAAGATCCTAATAGTTGTACAAGAATAAGCCTAGGGAGGACGAAAATGACCTAAATCTTAATCCAATGACTCAAATGAACTAATTTGATTCACAAGATTAGTTAAAAATCCTAATTGGACAAGAATAACCCTGGGGAGGACGGAAATGACCTAAATGTTAATCCAATGATACCAAATAAACTTATCGCACAAGATTGCTTAAAAACCCTAGTTGGACAAGAATAAACCTAGGGAGGACGTAAATGACCTAAATGTTAATCCAATGACACAAATGAACTTATTGGATGCACAAGATTGGCTAAAAACCCTAATTGGACTAGAATAACCCTTGAGAGGACGTAAATGATCTAAATGTTAATCCAATGACACAAATGAACTTATTGGATGCACAATATTGGTTAAAAACCCTAATTTTGCTAGAATAAGCCTAGGGAAGACAATAATGACCTAAATTTTAATCCAATGACACAAACACACCTATTGAATGTACAAGATAGGTTAAAAACCCTAATTGGACAAGAATAAGCCTAGGGAGGACGAAAATGACCTAAATGTTCATCCAATGACACAAACACACCTATTGAATGTACAAGATAGGTTAAAAACCCTAATTGGACAAGAATAAGCCTAGGGAGGACGAAAATGACCTAAATGTTCATCCAATGACACAAACACACCTATTGAATGTACAAGATAGGTTAAAAACCCTAATTGGACAAGAATAAGCCTAGGGAGGACGAAAATGACCTAAATGTTCATCCAATGACACAAACACACCTATTGAATGTACAAGATAGGTTAAAAACCCAAATTGGACAAGAATAAGCCTAGGGAGGACGAAAATGACCTAAATGTTAATCCAATGACACAAACACACCTATTGAATGTACAAGATAGGTTAAAAACCCTAATTGGACTAGAATAAGCCTAGGGCGGACGAAAATGAGCCAAATGTTAATCAAATGACACAAACACACCTATTGGATGCACAAGATTGGTTAAATACCCTAAGTGGACAAGAATAAGCCTAGGGAGGACGAAAATGACCTAAATGTTAATCTAATGACACAAACACACCTATTAGATGCACAAGATTGGTTAAAAACCATAGTTGTACAAGAATAAGCCTAGGGAGGACGAAAATGACCTAAATGTTAATCCAATGACTCAAATGAACTAATTTGATTCACAAGATTAGTTAAAAATCCTAATTGGACAAGAATAACCCTGGGGAGGACGGAAATGACCTAAATGTTAATCCAATGATACCAAATAAACTTATTGGATGCACAAGATTGGTAAAAGATCCTAATTGAACCAGTATAATACTCGGAAGGACGAAAATGACATAAATATTAATCCAACGACACAAACACACCTATTGGACGCACAAGATTGCTTAAAAACCCTAGTTGGACAAGAATAAACCTAGGGAGGACGTAAATGACCTAAATGTTTATCCGATGACACAAACACACATATTGGATGCACAATATTGTTTAAAAACCCTAATTGGACTAGAATAAGCCTAAGGAGGAGAAAAATGACCTAAATGTTAATCCAATGACACAAACACACCTATTGGATTGACGAGATTGGTTAAAAACCCTAATTGGACAAGAAAAGGACTAGGAAGGACAAAAATGACATAAATGTTTATCCAATGACACAAATATACTTATTGGATGCACAAGATTGGTTAAAAACCCTAACTAGACAAGAATAAGCCTATGGAGGACGAAAATGACCTAAATGTTAATCCAATGACACAAACACACCTATTGGATGCACAAGATTGGTTAAAAACCCTAACTAGACAAGAATAAGCCTATGGAGGACGAAAATGACCTAAATGTTAATCCAATGACACAAACACACCTATTGGATGCACAAGATTGGTTAAAAACCCTAACTAGACAAGAATAAGCCTATGGAGGACGAAAATGACCTAAATGTTAATCCAATGACACAAATGAACTTACTGGATGCACAAGATTAGTTAAAAACCTTAATTGGACTACAATAAGCCTAGTGAGGACGACAATGACCTAAATGTTTATATAATGATACAAACACACCTATTGGATGCACAATATTGGAGTAAAACCCTAATTTGGCTAGAATAAGCCTAGGGAATACAAAAATGACCTAAATTTTAATCCAATGACACAAACACACTTATTGGATGCACAAGATTAGTTTAAAACCCTAATGGGACAAGAATAGGCCTAGGGATGAAGAAAATGACCTCAATGTTAATCCAATGACACAAATGAACAAATTGGATGCACAAGATTAGTTAAAAACCTAAATTGGACAAGAATAAGCGTAGGGGGGACGAAAATGACCTAAATGTTAGTCGAATGACACAAACACACCTATTGGATGCACAAATTGCTTAAAAACCATAGTTGCACAAGAATAAGCCTAGGGAGGACAAAAATGACCTAAATGTTATTCCAATGACTAAAATGAACTAATTTGATTCACAAGATTAGTTAAAAATCCTAATTGGACAAGAATAACCCTGGGGAGGACGAAAATGACCTAAATGTTAATCCAATGATACCAAATAAACTTATTGGATGCACGAGATTGGTAAAAGATCCTAATTGGACCAGTATAATCCTCGGTTGGACGAAAATGACCTAAATATTAATCCAACGACACAAACACACCTATTGGACGCACTAGATTGGTTAAAAACCCTAAGTGGACAAGAATAAGCCTAGGGAGGACGAAAATAACCTAAATGTTAATCTAATGACACAAACACACCTATTGGATGCACAAGATTGGTTAAAAACCCTAATTGGACAAGAATAAGCCTAGGGTGGACGAAAATGACCTGAATGTTAATCAAATGACACAAACACACCTATTGGACGCACAAGATTGGTTAAAAACCCTAATTGGACTAGAATAAGCCTAGAGAGGACGTAAATGATCTAAATGTTAATCCAATGACACAAATGAACTTATTGGGTGTACAAGATTAGTTAAAAACCCGAATTGGACTACAATAACCCTAGGGAGGACGAAAATGACCTAAATGTTTATCCGATGACACAAACACACATATTGAATGCACAATATTGTTTAAAAACCCTATTTGGACTAGAATAAGCCTAGGGAGGAGAAAAATGACCTAAATGTTAATCCAATGACACAAACACACCTATTGGAGGCACAAGATTTGTTAAAAACCCTAATTGGACAAGAATAAGCCTAGGGAGGACGAAAATGACCTAAATGTTTATCCGATGACACAAACACACATATTGAATGCACAATATTGTTTAAAAACCCTATCTGGACTAGAATAAGCCTAGGGAGGAGAAAAATGACCTAAATGTTAATCCAATGACACAAACACACCTATTGGAGGCACAAGATTTGTTAAAAACCCTAATTGGACAAGAAAAGGCCTACTGAACCATTAGAACAAACTATAGCTGTACCTCCAACTAGAACTGACTGTTTAGAACCCATAAGGACTGGTGAGTTACCTAGGGAATGGAAGTTCAACAGAAACCACCCCATAGATAACATTATAGGGGATATCTCTAAAGGAGTTGCAACTAGGAAGAACCTTAGACAGTTCTGCAACGTTACAGCCTTTGTATCTCAGATTGAACTTAAGAACA
>NC_021163.2:39317433-39324020 GCF_000331145.2 Cicer arietinum | reverse complement strand
AGAAACAAGGTGTGGAGTTTAGTACCTAAACCAGAAGGTAAGCACATCATAGGAACAAGATGGGTGTTCAGAAACAAATTAGATGAAAATGGAGTTATAACCAGAAACAAAGCTAGGCTAGAAGCCATTAGAATTTTATTGGCTTATGCGTGTATAATGGACTTTATTCTTTATCAAATGGATGTGAAAAGCGCCTTTCTCAATGGTGATCTCCCAGAGGAAGTATTTGTTAGCCAAACACCTGGTTTTGAAAATCCTGATTTTCCTAATCATGTGTACAACCTATCAAAGGCCCTCTATGGGTTGAAACAAGCTCCAAGAGCTTGGTATGAGAAGCTCAGCAATTTCCTCATTCAACAAAACTTTTCTCCAAGAGGAAGTTTTTGTTAGCCAAACACCTGGTTTTGAAAATCCTGATTTTCCTAATCATGTGTATAAGCTATCAAAGGCCCTCTATGGGTTGAAACAAGCTCCAAGAGCTTGGTATGAGAAGCTCAGCAATTTCCTCATTCAACAAAACTTTTTAAGAGGAAATGTTGACAAGACCCTTTTCACAAAGACAATTGGAAATGATATCTTGCTGGTCCAAGTGTATGTTGATGACATAATATTTGGATCTACAAACAATAAGTTGTGCAAACATTTTGAAAACTTAATGAAAGGTAAATTTGAAATGTCAATGATGGGTGAAATGTCTTATTTCTTGGGATTTCAAATTAACCAAAGCAAGCAAGGCATTTTCATTAGTCAAACTAAATACTGTAATGATTTGATAAAGAAATTTAGTTTTGAAAACCTTAAGTCCATTGATACTCCCATGAGTCAAGGAAATTACTTAGACAGAGATGAGAAAGGTAAACTTGTAGATGTTACTAGGTTTCGGGGTATGATAGGATCATTGCTCTATCTTACAACAAGTAGGCCTTACATCATGTTCAGTGTCTGCATGTGTGCAAGATATCAATCAAATCCTAAAGAGTCTCACCTTAATGCAGTAAAGAGGATTTTCAGATATCTAGTAGGAACTAAGAGTCTAGGCTTGTGGTATCCTAAGGGATCAACCTGCACTTTAGTTGGTTACTCAGATTCAGATTTTGCCGGATGCAAACTAGATCGGAAAAGTACTTCTGGAACTTGTCATTTACTTGGAAACTCCCTTGTGTCTTGGTTTAGCAAGAAACAGACTAGCATTGCACTATCAACTGTTGAAGTTGAATACATTGCAGTTGGGAGTTGTTGTGCCCAGATTCTTTGGATTTTGGTGTTGACTTGGGAACTGTACCTATAATGTGTGATAACACAAGTGCAATAAGCAATACTAAGAATCCAGTGATGCATTCAAGGACCAAGCACATAGAGGTAAGACATCATTTTATAAGGGATCACTTTCAAAATGGAATCCTTAAGCTTGAGTATGTCAATACAGCTGAACAGATGGCTGACATCTTTACCAAAGCTTTGCCAAGAGAAAGTTTCCTACATATTAGGATGAAACTAGGGATCATTGATCCTAGTGAGATCTGATCATTGAACCCACTCACAGGACGCTTCTGGTGCTTGCAGTGTTTTCCAGTTCATTGAACCCTAATTGGACAAGAAAATGCCTAGGAAGGACGAAAATGAGCTAAATGTTAATCCAATGACACAAATGAACTTATTGGACGCACACGATAGGTTAAAAACCCTAATTAGACTAGAATAAGCCTAGGGAGGACAAAAATGACCTAAATGTTAATCCAATGACACAAACACACCTATTGGGTGCACAAGATTGGTTAAAAACCCTAACTAGACAAGAATAAGCCTAGGGAGGACGAAAATGACCAAAATGTTAATCAAATGACACAAATGAACCTATTGGATGCACAAGATTAGTTAAAAACCCTAATAGGACAAGAATAGGCCTAGGGAGGATGAAAATGATATAAATGTTAATCCAATGACACAAACACACCTATTGGATGCACAAAATTGGATAAAAACCCTAATTGAAAGAGAATAATCCAAAGGAGGACAAAAATGATCCAAATGTTAATCCAATGACACAAATGAACTTATTGGATGCATAAGATTGGTTAAAAACCTTAATTGGACTAGAATAAGCCTAGGGAGGACGAAAATGACCTAAATGTTTATCCAATGACACAAATGAACTTATTGGATGCATAAGATTGGTTAAAAACCTTAATTGGACTAGAATAAGCCTAGGGAGGACGAAAATGACCTAAATGTTTATCCAATGACACAAATGAACTTATTGGATGCATAAGATTGGTTAAAAACCTTAATTGGACTAGAATAAGCCTAGGGAGGACGAAAATGACCTAAATGTTTATCCAATGACACAAATGAACTTATTGGATGCATAAGATTGGTTAAAAACCTTAATTGGACTAGAATAAGCCTAGGGAGGACGAAAATGACCTAAATGTTTATCCAATGACACAAATGAACTTATTGGATGCATAAGATTGGTTAAAAACCTTAATTGGACTAGAATAAGCCTAGGGAGGACGAAAATGACCTAAATGTTAATCCAATGACATAAACACACCTATTGGATGCACAAGATTGGTTAAAACCCTAACTGGACAAGAAAATGCCTAGGAAGGACGAAAATGACCTAAATGTTAATCCAATGACACAAATGAACTTATTCGATGCACAAGATTGGCTAAAAACCCTAATTGGACTAAAATAGGCCTAGGGAGGACGAAAATGACCTAAATGTTAATCCAATGAAACAACTACACCAATTGGATACACAAGATTGGTTAAAAACCCTAATTGGACTAGAATAAGCCTAGGGAGGACGAAAATGACCTAAATGTTAATCCAATGACACAAAGGAACTTATTGGATGGCCAAGATTAGATAAAAATCGTAATTGGACAAAATGTTAATCCAATGATACCAAATAAACTTATAGGTTGCACAAGATTGGTTTAAGACCCTAATTGGACCAGTGTAATACACGGGAGGACGAAAATAACCTAAATACAAATCACACCTATTCAATGTACAAGATTGGTTATAAACCCTAATTGGACTAGAATAAGCATAGGGAGGACGAAAATGACCTAAATGTTAATCCAATGACCCAAACAGACCTATTGGATGCACAAGATTGGTTAAAAACTATAATAGGAAAATAACAAGTCTATGGAGGACAAAAATGACCTAAATGTTAATCCAATGGCACAAACACACCTATTGGATGCACAAGATTGGTTAAAACCCAAACTGTACAAGAAAAGGCCTAAGAAGGACGAAAATGACCTAAATCTTAATCCAATGACACAAATGAACTTATTCGATGCACAAGATTGGCTAAAATCCCTATTTGGACTAAAATAAGCCTTGGGAGGACAAAAATGACCTAAATGTTAATCCAATGACACAAATACACCTACTGGATGCACAAGATTAGATAAAAACCCTAATTGGACATGAATAAGCCATGATTGGACGAAAATGACCTAAATGTTAATCCAATGACACAAATGAACTTATTGGATGCACACAATTAGTTAAAAACCCAAATTGGACTACAATAACCTTAGGGAGGACGAAAATGACCTAAATGGTTATCCAATGACACAAACACACTTATTGAATGCACTAGATTGGTTAAAAATCGTAATTGGACTAGAATAAGCTTGCGGAGGACGAAAATGACCTAAATGTTAATCCAATGACACAAATGAACTTATTGGATGCACAAGATTGGTTAAAAACCCTAATTGGACTAGAATAAGCCTAGGGAGGACGAAAATGACCTAAATGTTAATCCAATGACACAAATGAACTTATTGGATGCACAAGATTGGTTAAAAACCCTAATTGGACTAGAATAAGCCTAGGGAGGACGAAAATGACCTAAATGTTAATCCAATGACACAAATGAACTTATTGGATGCACAAGATTGGTTAAAAACCCTAATTGGACTAGAATAAGCCTAGGGAGGACGAAAATGACCTAAATGTTAATCCAATGACACAAATGAACTTATTGGATGCCCAAGATTAGATAAAAACCCTATTGCACAAGAATAAGCCTAGGAAGGACGAAAATGACCAAAATGTTAATCCAATGATACCAAATAAACTTATAGGATGCACAAGATTGGTTAAAGACCCTAATTGGGCCAGTATAATACACGAGAGGACGAAAATGACCTAAATATTAATCCAACGACACAAACACACCTATTGGATGCACTAGATTGGTTAAAAATGGTAATTGGTCTAGAATAAGCTTGGGGAGGACGAAAATGACCTAAATGTTAATCCAATGACACACTACATCTATTGGATGCACAACACTGCTTAAAAACCCTAATTGGACAAGAATAGGTCTAGGGAAGACGAATATGACCTAAATGTTAATCCAATGACACAAATGAACTAATTGGATACACAAGATTGGTTAAAAACCCTAATTGGACAAGAATAAGCCTATGGAGGATGAAAATGACATAAATATTAATCCAATGACACAAATGAACTTATTGGATGCTCAAGATTTGTAAAAAACCCTAATTGGACAAGAATAACCCTAGGGAGGACGGAAATGATCTAAATGTTAATCCAATGACACAAATGAACTTAATGAAAACATAAGATTAGTTAAAAACCCTTAATGGAGTACAATAACCCTAGGGAGGACGAAAATGACCTAAATGTTTATTCAATGACACAAACACACTTATTGGATGCACAATATTGGTTAAAAACCCTAATTGGACTACAATAAGCCTAGGGAGGACAATGATGACCTAAACGTTAATACAATGACACAAACACACCTATTGAATGCACTAGATTGGTTAAAAATGGTAATTGGACTAGAATAAGCTTGGGGAGGACGAAAATCACCTTAATGTTAATGCAATGACACACTACATCTATTGGATGCACAAGATTGCTTAAAAACCCTAATTGGACAAGAATAAGCCTATGGAGAATTAAAATGACCAAAATGTTAATCCAATGATACAAATGACCTTATAGGATGCACAGGATTTGTAAAAATCCCTAATTGGACAAGACTAACCCTAGGGAGGACGAAAATGATCTAAATGTTATTCCAATGACACAAACACACTTATTGGATGCACAATATTTGTTAAAAACCCTAATTGGACTACAATAAGTCTAAGGAGGACAAAGATGACCTAAACGTTAATCCAATGACACAAACACACCTATTGGATGCACAACATTAGTTAAAAACCCTAATGGGACAAGAATAGGCCTAGGTAGGACGAAAATGACATAAATGTTAATCCAATGACACAAACACTCCTATTGGATGCACAAAATTGGTTAAACACCATAATTGGAAGAGAATAATCCTAAGGAAGAGAAAAATGACCCAAATGTTAATCCAATGACACAAATGAAGTTATTGGATGCACAAGATTGGTTAAAAACCTTCATAGGAAAAGAATAAGCCTAAGAAGAACAAAAATGACCTAAATGTTAATCCAATGACATAAACACACCTATTGGATGCACAAGATTGGTTAAAAACCCTAGTTGGACAAGAATAAGCTTAGGGAGGACGAAAATAACCTAAATGTTAATCCAATGACACAAATGAACTAATTGGATGCACAATATTGGTTAAAAACCCTAATTGGACAAGAATAAGCCTAGGGAGGAGGAAAATGACCTAAATGTTAATCCAATGACACAAATGAACTTATTGGATGCACAAGATTGCTTAAAAACCCTAATTGGACATGAATAAGCCTAGCGTGGACGAAAAAGACCTAAATGTAAATCCAATGGCACAAATGAACTTATTGGATAAACAAGATTGGTTAAAAACCCTAATTGGACTAGAATAAGCCTAGAGAGGACGAAAAGGACCTAAATGTTAATCCAATGACACAAACACACCAATTCAATGTACAAGATTGGTTATAAACCCTAATTGGACTAGAATAAGCCTAGGGAGAAAGAAAATGACCTAAATGTAAATCCAATGACACAAACATACCTATGGGATGCACAAGATTGGTTAAAATTCCTAATTAGACAAGAATAAGCCTAGGGAGGACAAAAATGACCTAAATGTTTATTCAAAGACACAAACACACCTATTGGATGCACAAGATTGGTTAAAACCTTAACTGGACAAGAAAAGGCCTAGGAAGGATGAAAATGACCTAAATGTTAATCCAATGACACAAATGAACTTATTCGATGCACAAGATTGGCTCAAAACCCTAATTGGACTAAAATAAGCCTAGAGAAGACGAAAATGACCTCAATGTTAATCCAATGACACAAATACACCAATTGGATGCACAAGATTGGTTAAAAACCCTAATTGGAATAGAATATGCCTACGGATGACAAAAATGACCAAAATGTTAATCCAATGATAATTGGATGCACAAGATTAGTTAAAAACCCTAATTGGACTACAATAACCCTAGGGAGGACGAAAATGACCTATATGTTAATCCGATGACTCAAACGCACCTATTGGGTGCACAAGATTGGTTAAAAACCCTAACAAGACAAGAATAAGCCTAGGGAGGACGAAAATGACCTAAATGTTAATCCAATGACAC
>NC_021163.2:39315113-39316786 GCF_000331145.2 Cicer arietinum | reverse complement strand
AAACCCTAATTGGACAAGAATAAGCATAGGGAGGACGAAAATGACCTAAATGTTAATCCATTGACACAAACAAACCTATTTGATGCCCAAGATTGGTTAAAAACTCTAATTGGACAAGAATAAGCCTATGGATACAAAAATGACCTAAATTTTAATCGAATGACACAAACACACCTATTGGAAGCACAAGATTGGTTAAAACCCTAACTGTACAAGAAAAAGCTTAAGAAGGACGAAAATGACCTAAATGTTAATCCAATTACATAAATGAACTTATTCGATGCACAAGATTGGCTAAAAACCCTATTTGGACTAAAATAAGCCTAGGGGGGACGAAAATGACCTAAATGTTAATCCAGTGACACAAATACACCTATTGGATGCACAAGATTAGATAAAAACCATAATTGGACACTAATTAGCCTAGATTGGACGAAAATGACGGAAATGTTAATCCAATGATACCAAATAAACTTATTGGATGCACAAGATTGGTTAAAGACCCTAATTGGACAAGTATAATACACGGGAAGACGAAAATGACCTAAATATTAATCCAACGACACAAACACACCTATTAGATAAACTAGATTGGTTAAAAATCGTAATTGAACTAGAATAAGCTTGCGGAGGACGAAAATGACCTAAATGTTAATCCAATGACACAAATGAACTTATTGGAGGCACAAGATTGGTTTAAAACCCTAATTGCACAAGAATAATCCTAGGAAGGTTGAAGATGACCTTAATGATACAATTCAATGTACAAGATTGGTTATAAACCCTAATTGGACTAGAATAAGCATAGGGAGGACGAAAATAACCTAAATGTTCATCCAATGACACAAATGAACTTATTGGAGGCACAAGATTGGTTTAAAACCCTAATTGCACAAGAATAATCCTAGGAAGGTTGAAGATGACCTTAATGATACAATTCAATGTACAAGATTGGTTATAAACCCTAATTGGACTAGAATAAGCATAGGGAGGACGAAAATAACCTAAATGTTCATCCAATGACACAAATGAACTTATTGGAGGCACAAGATTGGTTTAAAACCCTAATTGCACAAGAATAATCCTAGGAAGGTTGAAGATGACCTTAATGATACAATTCAATGTACAAGATTGGTTATAAACCCTAATTGGACTAGAATAAGCATAGGGAGGACGAAAATAACCTAAATGTTCATCCAATTACACAAATGAACTTATTCGATGCACAAGATTGGCTAAAAACCCTAATTGGACTAAAATAAGCCTAGGAGGGACGAAAATAACCTAAATGTTAATCCAATGACACAAATACACCTATTGGATGCACAAGATTAGATAAAAACCATAGTTGGACATGAATTAGCCTAGATTGGACGAAAATGACCGAAATGTTAATCCAATGATACCAAATAAACTTATTGGATACACAAGATAGGTTAAAGACCCTAATTGGACAAATATAATACACGGGAAGACGAAAATGACCTAAATATTAATCCAACGACACAAACACACCTATTAGATGCACTAGATTGGTTAAAAATCGTAATTGGACTAGAATAAGCTTGCGGAGGACGAAAATGACCTAAATGTTAATCCAATGACACACTACACCTATTGGATGCACAAGATTGTTTAAAAACCCTAACTGGACAAGAATAAGTCCAGGGAGG
>NC_021163.2:39311893-39315088 GCF_000331145.2 Cicer arietinum | reverse complement strand
AAGATTGGTTAAAAACCCTAATTGGACAAGAATAAGCTTAGGGAGGACGAAAATAACCTAAATGTTCATCCAATGACACAAATGAACTAATTGGATGCACAATATTGGTTAAAAACCCTAATTGGACAAGAATAAGACTAGGGAGGACGAAAATGACCTAAATCATAATCCAATGACACAAATGAACTTATTGGAGGCACAAGATTGGTTTAAAACCCTAATTGCACAAGAATAATCCTAGGAAGGTTGAAGATGACCTTAATGTTAATCCAATGACACAAACACACCTATTGGATGCACAAGATTGCTTAAAAACCCTAATTGGACATGAATAAGCCTAGACAGGACGAAAATGATCTAAATGTTAATCCAATGGCACAAACACACCTATTCAATGTACAAGATTGGTTATAAACCCTAATTGGACTAGAATAAGCATAGGGAGGACGAATATGACCTAAATGTTAATCCATTGACACAAACAAACCTATTGGATGCACAAGATTGGTTAAAAACTCTAATTGGACAAGAATAAGCCTATGGATACAAAAATGACCTAAATGTTAATCGAATGACACAAACACACCTATTGGATGCACAGGATTGGTTAAAACCCTAACTGTACAAGAAAAGGCCTAAGAAGGACGAAAATGACCTAAATGTTAATCCAATTACACCAATGAACTTATTCGATGCACAAGATTGGCTAAAAACCCTAATTGGACTAAAATAAACCTTGGGGGGATGAAAATGACCTAAATGTTAATCCAATGACACAAATACACCTATTGGATGCACAAGATTAGATAAAAAGCATAGTTGGACATGAATTAGCCTAGATTGGACGAAAATGACCGAAATGTTAATCCAATGATACCAAATAAACTTATTGGATACACAAGATAGGTTAAAGACCCTAATTGGACAAATATAATACACGGGAAGACGAAAATGACCTAAATATTAAATTTTTTTTAATGTAATAATGATCTGATTTTGATAAATAGCATGTGTACTGTTATGCTAAGATGCCCTGATACTTCTGTTTCTATGATATGATAATGGTACATATATGCTATGAAATGTTGTTAATATTATGTCTTGAAATGCTCAATTCAAGTTAAAATTGTATGATTGTCACTTATGCAAAAAGGGGGAGATTGTTGGACTTTAGTCCTTTGAATCCTAATTTTGACATAATTAACAAACATACAATGTTCATACATCATATGATAAATCTAACATTTTAATTGAGCAAGATTTCAGGAACAACATTGAGAGAGCTGAAAAAGTATTCTTGAGAGAAAAGACAATGATCTCCTAAACACTTATTGAGCAACCAGATTTGTGTGAGATACATTGATCAAGATTGAAGACACTCTTTTTACTTCTTTTATTTTGATTGTAACAAAAACTCTGTAAAGAAACGATAGCGAAAAATCCAGCTAGAAACTGGTGGCGATCTTCTTGGGTGAGAGGCCTCATCAAGAAGGAGCTGAACTTGATTTTGTGTGAGTATGCCGAGTGACTACAAGGATCAAGGGGTTAAGAATAGGAAAGAATTCGAGTTAGATTGATAGGTTTCGAGGAAACTGGAAAATCTGTAAACAGGCCTCAAATTCTTTCTATTGGAGAAAAATCTGAAATCCAGTTGGATTGTCAGGACTGGATGTAGGTTGTCTTGTTGACAACTGAACCAGGATAAACCTTGGTGCATTCTTCTCTAACCCTTACTCTTTAGCATTTGCATCTTATGTTTGTATGATTAATATTACTTGACATTCATGATGATCTTGTATGCCGCATTATAATTCCGCTGTGTGTATGAGTCTGAATAAATCTTGCATCGTATGATTGTATGTTCGATCTTAATTGTATGCTAGACGTATTCGATTTTCTATATCGCTTTAATTTGTTAAAAACTGATATATTCTGATTATTTCGAGGTCATAATAATCAACAATTGGCCTCTGAGCCTGACTTTTTTAGAGGTAAAACTCATAAAAGGAATATGGCCTCAACTGATTTTGTGGGAGAAGGCGCTTCACTTGCAAGACCCCCAGTCTTCAACGGTACAACTTACATGTACTGGAAGCATAGGATGCTGATATTTCTTGAAGCTAGTGGCATTGACATTCTTGACGCTGTTGAAAATGGACCATACATTCCCAAAATCGCTGGAACAAATGACTTGATGATCCCCAAGCCCAGAGCCAAATGGTCTAAGGATGATAAAAAGAAGGTAGGTTATAATGCTAAAGCAAAGAACATTATAACGTCCGCTCTATGTGCAGAAGAATCTTTTAGAGTATCAAACTGTAAATCAGCAAAAGAGATGTGGGACATCCTTCAGGAAACGCATGAAGGTACGACTGACGTGAAAAGAGCTCGTGTGAATACACTCACGCATGAATACGAATTATTTAGCATGAAGAAAGACGAATCCATCAGCGATCTGCAAACCAGGTTCACACACATTGTAAACAACCTTCACGCCCTGGGAAAACATATAGAAAATGAACAGCAAATTGGAAAAATCATGAGATGTTTAACCAGAGAATGGCAACCGAAGATAACAGCTATAGCTGAATCAAAAGATCTGGCAAAAATGACCATCGCAACATTGTTCGGAAAGCTCAGGGAGCACGAAATGGAGTTGCATAGACTAGATGAGTCAGAGCATGATAACAGGAAAAAGAAAGGACTGTATTTGAAAGCCCAAACTCATCAATCAAAAACTGAACAAGAAAGTGGCTCAGATGAATCAAGCAGTGAGACTAATGAAGAGCCTGAGATTGGTTTGCTTGTCAAAAAGTTTAAGAAATTTCTGAAGAAGAAAGACAACAAATTCAGAAAACCATCCAGCTCTAAGACTAGTGACAACAAGACAATCACATGTTATGAGTGTGGTAAGATTGGTCACATAAAGTCAGAATGTTACAAGTTGCAGAACAAAAATAGAGCTACAAAAACAAAAGGCAAGGAACCAGTCACCAAAACCAGAAAAGCGTATATTGCATGGAATGACAATGAAGAATCCTCTGACTCTTCGGATGAAGAAGAAGCGAATCTGTGTCTCATCGCAAATACCGACTCAGAATCAGAAAATTAGGTTAGTTCACAATCTAATCAAACCTATGATGAGCTACAAGAAGCTTTCAATGAGCTGCATGATGATTATGTGAATTCCATAAA
>NC_021163.2:39289556-39311393 GCF_000331145.2 Cicer arietinum | reverse complement strand
TAGTTAAAAACCTTAATTGGACAAGAATAATCTAGGGAGGACGAAAATGACCTAAATGTTAATTGAATGACACAAACACACCTATTGGATTCACATAATAGCTTAAAAACCCTAGTTTGACAAGAATAAGCTTAGGGAGGACGAAAATGACCTAAATGTTAATCCAATGACACAAATGAACTTATTGGATGCACAAGATTGGCTAAAAACCCTAATTGGACTAGAATAACGCTAGAGAGGACGTAAATGATCTAAATGTTAATCCAATGACACAAATGAACTTATTAGATGCACAAGATTAGTTAAAAACCCGAATTGGACGACAATAACCCTAGGGAGGACGAAAATGACCTAAATGTTTATCCGATGACACAAACACACTTATTGGATACATAATATTGTTTAAAAACCTTAATTGGACTAGAATAAGCCTAGGGAAGACGAAAATGACATAATTGTTAATCCAATGACACAAACGCATCTAATGGATGCACAGGATTAGTTAAAAACCCAAATTGGAAGGGAATAACCCTATGGAGGAAGAAAATGACCTAAATGTTAATCCAATGACACAATTGAACTTATTGGATGCACAAGATTGGTTAAAAACCCTTATAGGAAAAGAAGAAACCTAGGGGGGATGAAAATGACCTAAATGTTAATCCAATGACACAAACACACCTATTGAATGTACAAGATTAGTTAAAAACCCTAATTGGACTAGAATAAACCTAGGGAGGACGAAAATTACCTAAATGTTAATCCAATGACACAAACACACTTATTAGACGCACAAGATTGGTTAAAACCCTAAGTGGACAAGAATAACCCTAAGGAGGACGAAAATGACCTAAATGTTAATCTAATGACACAAACACACCTATTGGATGAACAAGATTGGTTAAAAACCCTAATTGGACAAGAATAAGCCTAGGGAGGACGAAAATGACCTAAATGTTAATCTAATGACACAAACACACCTATTGGATGCACAAGATTGGTTAAAAACCCCTTATTGGAAAAGAATAAGCCTAGCGAGAGTAAAAATGACCTAAATGTTAATCCAATGATACAAAAACACGTATTGGATGCACAAGATTGGTTAAAAACCCTAATTGGACTAGAATAAGCCTAGGGAGGACGAAAATGACCTAAATGTTAATCCAATGACACAAACACGCCTATTGGATGCACAAGATTGGTTAAAAACCATAATTGGACAAGAAAAGGCCTAGGAAGGACGAAAATGACCTAAATGTTAATCCAACGACACAAATGAATTTATTTGATGCACAAGATAGGTTAAAAACCCAAATTAGACTAGAATAAGCCTAGGGAGGACGAAAATAACCTAAATGTTAATTCGATGACACAAACACAGCTATTGGACGCCCAAGATTGGTTAAAAATCCTAACTAGACAAAAATAAGCCTATGGAGGACGAAAATGACATAAATGTTAATCCAATGACACAAACACACCTATTGGATGCACAAGATTGGTTAAAAACCCTAATTGGACAAGAATAAGCCTAGGGAGGACGAAAATGACCTAAATGTTCATCCAATGACACAAACACACCTATTGGATGCACAAGATTGGTTAAAAACCCTAATTGGACAAGAATAAGCCTAGGGAGGACGAAAATGACCTAAATGTTCATCCAATGACACAAACACACCTATTGGATGCACAAGATTGGTTAAAAACCCTAATTGGACAAGAATAAGCCTAGGGAGGACGAAAATGACCTAAATGTTCATCCAATGACACAAACACACCTATTGGATGCACAAGATTGGTTAAAAACCCTAATTGGACAAGAATAAGCCTAGGGAGGACGAAAATGACCTAAATGTTCATCCAATGACACAAACACACCTATTGGATGCACAAGATTGCTTAAAAACCCTAGTTGGACAAGAATAAACCTAGGGAGGACGTAAATGACCTAAATGTTAATCCAATGACACAAATGAACTTATTGGATGCACAAGATTAGTTAAAAACCCTAATTTGACTACAATAACCCTAGGGAGGATGAAAATGACCTAAATGTTTATCCGATGACACAAACACACTTATTGGATGCACAATATTGTTTTAAAACCCTAATTGGACTAGAATAAGCTTAGGGAAGACAAAAACGACCTAAATGTTAATCCAATGACATATACACACCAATTGTATGCACAAGATTGGTTAAAATCCCTAATTGGACAAGAATAGGCCTAGGGAAGACGAAAATGACATAATTGTTAATCCAATGACACAAACGCATCTAATGGATGCACAAGATTTTTTTAAAACCCTAATTGGAAGAGAATTACCCTATGGAGGAAGAAAATGACCTAAATGTTAATCCAATGACACATATGAACTTATTGGATGCACAAGATTACTTAAAAACCCTTAGAGGAAAGGAAGAAGCCTAGGGAGGATGAAAATGATCTAAATGTTAATCCAATGACACAAACACACCTATTGAATGTACAAGATTGGTTAAAAACCCTAATTGGACTAGAATAAGCCTAGGGCGGACGAAAATGACCTAAATGTTAATCCAATGACACAAACACACCTCTTGGACACACAAGATTGGTTAAAAACCCAAAGTGGACAAGAATAAGCCTTGGGAGGACGAAAATGACCTAATTGTTAATCTAATGAAACAAACACACCTATTAGATGCACAAGATTGGTTAAAAACCCTAATTGGACAAGAATAAGCCCAGGGTGGACGAAAATGACCTAAATGTTAATCAAATGACACAAACACACCTATCGGATGCACAAGATTGGTTAAAAACCCTAATTGGACTAGAATAAGCCTACGGCGGACGCAAATGACCTAAATGTTAATCCATGAAAATGACCTAAATGTTTATCCAATGATACAAACACACCTATTGGATGCACAAGATTGGTTAAAAACCCTAATTGGACTAGAATAAGCCTACGGCGGACGCAAATGACCTAAATGTTAATCCATGAAAATGACCTAAATGTTCATCCAATGACACAAACACACCTATTGGATTCACAAGATTGGTTAAAAACCCTAATTGGACAAGAAAAGGACTAGAAAGGACAAAAATGACCTAAATGTTAATCCAATGACACAAATGAACTTATTGGATGCACAAGATTGGTTAAAAACCCTAACTAGACAAGAATAAGCCTATGGAGGAGGAAAATAACCTAAATGTTAATCCAATGACACAAATGAACTTACTGGATGCAAAAAATTAGTTAAAAACCTTTATTGGACTACAATAAGCCTAGTAAGGACGAAAATGACCTAAATGTTTATCCAATGATACAAACACACCTATTGGATGCACAATATTGGATTAAAACCCTAATTTGGCTAGAATAAGCCTAGAGAATACAAAAATGACCTAAATTTTAATCGAATGACACAAACACACTTATTGGATGCACAAGATTAGTTTAAAATCCTAATGGGACAAGAATAGGCCTACGGAGGACGAAAATGACCTCAATGTTAATCCAATGACACAAATGAACAAAATGGATGCACAAGATGAGTTAAAAACCTTAATTGGACAAGAATAAGCCTAGGGGGGGACGAAAATGACCTAAATGTCAGTCGAATGACACAAACACACCTATTGGATGCACAAATTGCTTAAAAACCATAGTTGCACAAGAATAAGCCTAGGGAGGACGAAAATGACCTAAATGTTAATCCAATGACACAAATGAACTTATTGGATGCAGAAGATTAGTTAAAAACCCTAATTGGACTACAATAACTCTAAGGAGGACGAAAATGACCTAAATGTTTATCCAATGACACAAACACACTTATTAGTGTTGGACTTTAGTCCTCTTTATCCTAATTTTGACATAATTAACATACATACAATGTTCATACATCATATGATAAATCTAACATTTTAACTGAGTAAGATTTCAGGAACAACAACTCAACCCTACATACTTGAGACAATTTCTTGGAACTCAAGAAATCAACAAAAGTTGAAAATCTACTGAGCAAATCGATTAGGCAATCGATTTCGTAAAAGGGTTGTAAGGAAACATGTAGTTTGTGGTTACACAATCGATTAGGCAATTGACTGGCACAATCAGTGATAAAAATTGTGCAAGTCAGAGGCAACCTGATTTGTATGCTAATTGATTGGCACATCGACCGAGCAAATCACAAAGACTCAAAACTGATTGAATAAATCGATTGAGTAATAGATTGGGCAAGTCACAGGGCCAATCCATTTTCTAGGCTAATCGATTGCCAAATCGATTGCGTAAATAAAATTTCAAAAGTAACATGGCATGTGACAAACACAATCGATTGGACAATCCATTGTGAGAAATTCAATCATGACAAGTTTGGTATCAATCGATTAGGTAATCGATTGAGCTAAACCAACTGGTAAAGTCTTTTCAGAAAAATACTACCAAATTGATTGGCACTTCGATTAACATGAAATTAGCTAAGTTCCTGTTTTAAACACAATCGATTGGCAAATCGATTGCAACAAAAATTTAAAGTTACAGATAACTCTCAGTATATGGCCAAATCGATTATGTGTATTATTGAATCGATTATGTGACTTAGTGAATCGACTAAGTAATCGATTGGTTTGATTTCAGTAATGAGAACAAAACAGCTGACATGGATTATGCAATCGATTCATATATAGTGTACACATAATTTTCTGAAAAATATATTAAAAGAGTCGATTAGGAAATCGATTAGTTTATATAGTTTCAAGATTCAAGAAAAACAAGACTTGCGATAATCGATTGGCAAATCGATTAAGCCGTTTTATAACATTAATGAATCGATTGGGAAATCGATTTACATGTTGTTTTTCAGAAACTATATAAAGAGTTTTCATTCATTTTCTATCAGAACACTGAACAACTCTTAAGAACTTTTGATAACATTTTGATATTGCTTTTTCAGATCCAAACCCAAAGATTATTCATAATCAATAAGAGAGCTGAAAAAGAATTCTTGAGAGAAAAAGATGGTGATCTCACAAACACTCAAATGAACAACCAGATTCTTGTGTGAGATACATTGATAGAGATTGAAGACAAACTCTGTACTTCTTTTATATCTTTCTGTAAACAAAGTTTTGTAAAGAAACAACTGTGCAAAATCCAGTGGGAAAAACTGGTAGTTATCTTCTTGGGTGAGAGGCCTCATCAAGAAGAAACTTTGCTGTCATCTTGGAAGAGTTTTGGAGATAAACTCGGGGATACAGTGGCTGCTAGATAGAATTGAGAGAGAGAGTTTTAAGATTGATAGGCTGAGAGAGCTGGAACATCTTTAAAAACACTCTAGAAGATTCTATTGAAATAAAGGCCGAAATCGTTTAATTTCGGGACTGGACGTAGGTCATCTAATTGACGACTGAACCATTATAAAATCGCGGTACACTACTCTCTAACCCTTACTCTTTATTTCCATATTATATTGTATGATTGTATGCATGTATCTTGAATAATCTGTTGAAATATTACTGCATAATCTAACTAGTAATTAGTCAATACATGTAAGTGTGAACCTTCGCTTAGAAACAATTCCTTGGGACCGTGATTGATCATGAGTTTAATAAAAGTAATCTTTTGTTAAAATGATTATCAATCTTGTTTTAATTTCTTAAAGACTGTCATATTTTGTAATAACGAGGTCATAATAATCAACAATTGGCATCAAGAGCCTGACTTTTTTAGAGGTAATACTCATAAAAGAACATGGCCTCAATTGAATTTCTAGGAGAAGGTGCTTCACTTGCAAGGCCCCCTGCCTTCAATGGAACCGCATACATGTATTGGAAATATAGGATGGTAATATTTTTAGAAGCTAGTGGTATTGATATTCTAGATGCTGTTGAAAATGGACCCTACATACCTAAAATTGCTGGAACTGATGATTTACTAATCCCTAAACCCAGATCCGAAGGTTTACACACATCATAAACAACCTTCAGGCCCTGGGAAAACATGTAGAAAATGAAGAGTAGATTGGAAAAATCATGAGGTGTTTAACAAGAGAATGGCATCCCAAAATAACTGCTATTGCTGAATCAAAAGATCTGGCAAAAATGACCATTGCAACACTGTTTGGAAAGCTCAGGGAGCACGAAATGGAGTTGCATAGACTAGATGAGTCAGAACAAGATAGCAGGAAGAAGAAAGGACTGCCTTTGAAAGCCCAAACGCCCCAATCAAAACCTGAACAAGACAGTTGCTCAGATGAGTCAAGCAGTGAGACTGACGAAGAGCCTGTGATTGGTTTACTTGTCAAAAAGTTTAAAAAATTTCTAAAAAAGAAAGACAAAAAATTCAGAAAGCCATCCAGTTCTAAAACTAGTGACAACAAGACAATCACCTGTTATGAGTGTGGTAAAACAGGTCATATAAAGTCAGAATGTTACAAGTTGCAAAACAAAAATAAAACTGCTAAGACTAAAGGCAAGGAACCAGTCACCAAAACCAGAAAAGCATATGTTGCATGGAATGACAACGAAGAATCCTCTGCCTCTTCAGATGAAGAAGAAGCAAATCTATGCCTTATGGCAAACACAGACTTAGAATCAGAAAATGAGGTAAGTTAACAATCTTGTATTATTGACCATAAAGATGACAAACACATAAAGTTAGTTGGTGATAGAATTAATAACATTTATATGTTAGATTTTAATTCTCTGCCAAGTACTATATGCTGTTTGTTATCTAATTCAGATGAGACTTGGTTATGGCATAAACGTATAGCGCATATTCATATAGATCATCTAAATAGACTGGTTAGCAAACAACTAGTTATAGGACTCCCTAACAGGAAATTTACTAAGGATAGACTTTGTGATTCCTGTGAAAGAAGTAAACTAGTTAAAACTTCTTTTCCCTCAATAGATATGGTCAAAACCAATAGGGTTTTGCAGTTAGTACACATGGACCTTTTTGGTCCTGCTCAAGTGAAGAGCTTTGGAGGTAACCTTTATGGATATGTGTTGGTTGATGACTATTTCAGGTTCACATGGACATATTTTCTAGCTCACAAGAGTGAGGCATTCTCAACTTTTAAGAAATTTGCTACTTTGGTTCAAAATGAGAATAACCAGAAAATTATATCCATTAAAAGTGATCATGGAGGTGAATTCCAAAATGATTCTTTTCAAACTTACTGTGAACAACATGGAATAAACCACATATATTCAGCCCCTAGAAATCCACAGCAAAATGGAGTAGTGGAGAGGAAAAATAGATCCTTAGAAGAGTTAGCTAGGACTATGCTTAAGGACTCTAACCTACCTAAGTACTTTTGGGCAGATGCAATTAGTACAGCCACTCATGTTGTCAATAGAGTTCTCATTAGGCCCATGCTTAGAAAAACCCCCTATGAACTGTACAAGGGTAGAAAACCAAACATTTCCTATTTTAGAATCTTTGGTTGTAAGTGCTTTGTGTTGAACAATGGCAAAGCACATCTAGGAAAGTTTGACCCTAAGGCAGATGAAGGTATTTTTCTAGGATACTCTCAAACCAGTAAGGCCTATAGAATCTACAACAAAAGAACAAAGACCATAGAAGAGTCAATTCATGTAAAGTTTAAAGAATTATTTACAGAAAACTTGAACAAAACTCCTACTATGGTTGATGACTTTTTGGATGAAGTTGTAGAATCTGAACCATTAGAACAAACTATAGCTGTACCTCCAACTAGAACTGACTGTTTAGAACCCATAAGGACTGGTGAGTTACCTAGGGAATGGAAGTTCAACAAAAACCACCCCATAGATAACATTATAGGGGATATCTCTAAGGGAGTTGCAACTAGGAAGAACCTTAGACAGTTCTGCAACTTTGCAGCCTTTGTATCTCAGATTGAACCTAAGAACATTAAGGAAGCCCTATTAGATAGTGAGTGGATACTTGCTATGCAAGAGGAGTTAAACCAGTTTGAGAGAAACAAGGTGTGGAGTCCAGTACCTAAACCAGAAGGTAAGCACATCATAGGAACAGACTTCAATCTATATCAAATGGATGTGAAGAGTGCCTTTCTCAATGGAGACCTCCAAGAGGAAGTTTTTGTGAGTCAAACACCAGGTTTTGAAAATCCAGATTTTCCTAACCATGTGTATAAACTCTCAAAGGCCCTCTATGGGTTGAAACAAGCTCCAAGAGCTTGGTATGAGAAACTCAGCACTTTCCTCATTCAACAAAATTTTTCAAGAGGAAATGTTGATAAGACACTCTTTACAAAAACTACTGAAAATGACATCTTGCTGGTCCAAATTTATGTTGATGACATAATATTTGGATCTACTAACAATAAGTTGTGCAAAGATTTTGAAAATTTAATGAAAGGTAAATTTGAAATGTCAATGATGGGTGAACTATCTTATTTCTTGGGATTTCAAATTAACCAAAGCAAGCAAGGCATTTTCATTAGTCAAACTAAATACTGTAATGATTTGATAAAGAAATTTAGTTTTGAAAACCTTAAGTCCATTGATACTCCCATGAGTCAAGGAAATTACTTAGACAGAGATGAGAAAGGTAAACCTGTAGATGTTACTAGGTTTCGGGGTATGATAGGATCATTGCTCTATCTAACAGCAAGCATACCTGACATCATGTTCAGTGTTTGCATGTGTGCAAGATACCAATCAAATCCTAAGGAGTCTCACCTTAGTGCAGTAAAGAGGATTTTCAGATATCTAGTAGGAACTAAGAGTCTAGGCTTGTGGTATCCTAAGGGATCAACCTGCACTTTAGTTGGTTACTCAGATTCAGATTTTGCCGGATGCAAACTAGATCGGAAAAGTACTTCTGGAACTTGTCATTTACTTGGAAACTCCCTTGTGTCTTGGTTTAGCAAGAAACAGACTAGCATTGCACTATCAACTGTTGAAGCTGAATACATTGCAGCTGGGAGCTTCTGTGCCCAGATTCTTTGGATGAAACAACACTTGTTGGATTTTGGTGTTGACTTGGGAACTGTACCTATAATGTGTGATAACACAAGTGCAATAAGCATTACTAAGAATCCAGTGATGCATTCAAGGACCAAGCACATAGAGGTAAGACATCATTTTATAAGGGATCACTTTCAAAATGGAATCCTTAAGCTTGAGTATGTCAATACAGCTGAACAGATGGCTGACATCTTTACCAAAGCTTTGCCAAGAGAAATTTTCCTGCATATTAGGATGAAACTAGGGATCATTGATCCTAGTGAGATCTGATCATTGAACCCACTCACAGGACGCTTCTGGTGCTTGCAGTGTTTTCCAGTTCAATCGATTGGGTAATCGATTACCAGCTTGGTACATAGTTTACTAAATCGATTTGGGAATCGATTGCATTGGCCCCAGACTTCAACTTTCAGAAAAGTTTTTTTTTAACCCTGCCCGAGCGTCGATTTGGAAATCGACTAGTTCACCTTTCACCTTAATTACATCGATTTGGACATCGATTGAGTAAATCTGGAAATCGATTTGGGAATCGATTCAAGATATGACCGTTGTGACTCTCCTTTACTAGCTGTTACATGCAATAATTACTAAATCGATTGTGCTTCCCCAGCAACGGTAACATAATCGATTGGGACATTGATTGACGCATTTGAGGGTTTAAAAAGGAACAGTTACCAATCGATTTCTTCACATTCCATCTCCAGATTTCTCAAATTTTCTCTGCTCTGTTTTCTGCAATCATTCTTGGTTTCTATCTACATTCAAACACACTTCAACTTACAATTATGGCACGTGTTAATCAAACACAAACCCGAACTCCATCACCATCATCATCGTCAAGTGGGCGAACCCCTTCACCCCCACCAACAATGTCTAAACGGGTTCCCATTCCCACACATAAGATACTTGCCAAGGATAAAGGCAAGGTTGCTGCTATTGATCAAGTCAAATCCAAGAAACGTAAGGAGCCTCCGACCGAGAAGCTTTTGGCTGACGCCATGAAGGAAGTTATTCAGAAGAAGAAGAAAACGGTTTCTTGTCCTCCTCCGAAGAAAGCTCCTACATCTAAAGACAAAGGTGCAGAAGCTATTATTCCACCTGAATTTCTCAAAAGGAAAATCCACGAGGCTCGGACTCTGGATTTCGCTTACTTTGATTCAGACGGTTTCAGTTTCCAAGACCATTTGAGGTTTCATGGTCTTGAAAACTTTCTTTCATCGACTCTTGATACTTATCCAAGGTTAATAAGGGAATTCTACTCAACCTTCAAGCTCACTGAAAATGGATTCAAAGCTGAAGTTAAAGGGAAAATGATCTCAATGTCCTTTGAAGATTTTTCAACACTGACCGGACTGCCCTTTCACGAAAAATCTATAGATGGCAGTTCTGATGCTGACACTGCTGATGAAGGATGGGAAGCATCTTTTGATAGGCATACTGCTGTTAAGGATCTGATGATTGACGGCTTTGTCGAAACGATATCGCTGCCGATTGGTCAAATGAAGGTCCATCATCGGATGCTTATGTATACTTTATTTAACCAGGATGCTAGTGCCCCGATCAGGAAACCATGCTGTCGTTCAGAAGCTGGATATCCTGCTGCTATGGGGATTGTCCAAAGAGCTCAGGATGAGCTGGGCATGGATTGTGCTAAGGCACATGATGGAAGCATCACAGAGCAAGTTGGTGCTGCCTTATCCACAATTAATCACTAAGATTCTGAGACATTTCAAAGTTTCACTTGTCAATGAAGAATCTTCCAAGACCACCCTTATTTTTGGAGAATCAATTGTCAACCAGATGCAATTGAAAAGGGTACATGGTATTTGGATAAGACCACTGCCAAATGTTGAACCAGCTCAACCTAATCCTCAACAAGCTGCTGAACCAGTGACAGCTCCTCCTGAGTACGTCGCAAAACTGCTGGAATTTATGGAAGTTCAAATGGCTCACAATGCCAAAATGCAAGAGTCACAAGCTAGAATGGAAGCTGCCTTGACGAATCTCCAGGCATCTCTGAATTTAGTTGTTCAGGATGTTGCTGCAATTCAAGCGCATTTAGGCATAAAGCTATCATTTGAAGATATTGCATATATCGGTCGGCAAGCAACAGAGGAACCAAATCCAACTCCCCTAGATCGTTCTGAACCTCATGTTGAGGAGACACCTGCTGAGGGTAATACAGCGGTCTCTACCTCTCCCTTAGCTAATAGTGAGGACCAGCCCAGCTTAGGAGATTAGGTTGTTAGGTTCTTTGTTGTGTTGTAATGACTTGATTTTGTTGTATTCTTTTCTTCCATATATAATGCATTAGTACGTTTATTCAATTAATCTCTGATATACTTTGCCATAATCTGTTTAAACTGCTTAATTGTTGCTCTGATACACTGTTTTTCAACCCCCAGTGCTTATGTTCACTAACATAGGGGGAGGAAATTCTTTTTGAATCTTTCTCCTTTTAATGTTTTTTGCTTAACTGACAAAGGGGGAGAGAAATTATTAACTTGTATTTTTACACTGCTTATACTGCTGCATATGTGATACTTGATACTCTGATGACTAATAATGACTTATTAAAATGACTCTGATCTTGTTAAATAGCATGTGTACCTATGCTCTGATACTCTGATATCCTGACATTATGATATGATAATGGTACCTATGATGCTATGAAAATATATCTTGTTGTTAATATTATATCTTAAAATGCTCAACTCAAGTTAAAATTGTATGATTGTCACTTATGCAAAAAGGGGGAGATTGTCGGACTTTAGTCCTCTTAATCCTAATTTTGACATAATTAACAAACATACAATGTTCATACATCATATGATAAATCTAACATTTTAACTGAGTAAGATTTCAGGAACAACAACTCAACCCTACATACTTGAGACAATTGCTTGGAACTCAAGAAATCAACAAAAGTTGAAAATCTACTGAGCAAATCGATTAGGCAATCGACTGGCACAATCAGTGATAAAAATTGTGCAAGTCAGAGGCAACCTGATTTGTATGCTAATCGATTGGCACATCGACTGTGCAAATCACAAAGACTCAAAACTGATTGAATAAATCGATTGAGTAATCGATTGGGCAAGTCACAGGGCCAATCCATTTTCTAGGCTAATCGATTGCCAAATCGATTGCATAAATAAAATTTCAAAAGTAACATGGCCTGTGACAAACACAATCGATTGGACAATCCATTGTGAGAAATTCAATCATGACAAGTTTGGTATCAATCGATTAGGTAATCGATTGAGCTAAACCAACTAGTAAAGTCTTTTCAGAAAAATACTACCAAATCGATTGGCAATTCGATTAACATGAAATTAGCTATGTTCCTGTTTTAAACACAATCGATTGGCAAATTGATTGCAACAAAAATTTAAAGTTACAAGGAACTCTCAGTATATGGCCAAATCGATTATGTGTATTATTGAATCGATTATGTGACTTAGTGAATCGACTAAGTAATCGATTGGTTTGATTTCAGTAATGAGAACAAAACACCTGACATCGATTATGCAATCGATTCATGTATAGTCTACACATAATTTTCTGAAAAATATATTAAAAGAAACGATTAGGAAATCGATTAGTTTATATAGTTTCAAGATTCAAGAAAAAAAAGACTTGCGATAATCGATTGGCAAATCGATTAAGCCGTTTTATAACATTAATGAATCGATTGGGAAATCGATTTACATGTTGTTTTTCAGAAACTATATAAAGAGTTTTCAATCATTTTCTATCAGAACACAGAACAACTCTTAAGAACTTTTGATAACATTTTGATATTGCTTTTTCAGATCCAAACCCAAAGATTATTCATAAGCAATAAGAGAGCTGAAAAAGAATTCTTGAGAGAAAAAGATGGTGATCTCTTAACAGTTAACACATAACATTTAAGTTTTTAAATGCACAAAATAACCTTTCAACTAAGCATGCACCTTAAAAGGATTTTCCATATGCTAAAAGTTCATGTAACACTTGCCAAATAAAAATGAAATAAAAATAAGGTTCTCAATTCAACAAGTAATACATAACTAACCAAGACATTGATAAATCAATTGAGCAATCTGTTATCTAACTCAGAATAAGAATTTCTACTAAGCCAATCGATTTCCAAATCGATTTCCTGAAGGTTTTTAGTGAAATTTGAACTCTGGGCTTAATTCAATCGATTGGGCAATCGATTGGGCAATCAATTGACAAGATAGCTCAGCCTCTGACTTAATGCCAATCGATTTCCAAATCGATTTTTGTCAGTTTTGCTAAATTCCTGGATGGCCAAATCGATTGGGAAATCGATTTTATAAATAGTTGAGCCCCTGTAACTTCCCAAATCGATTGGGAAATCGATTTCCCTGCTTATCCTTCCAAAAATACATAAACTAATTCAATCACATTCATACACAACTCCAAATCTTAACACTTAGCAATTCCCACACAATCACCATGACAAATTGGGTTTCGAAATAGTTTTACAATCCATCACACTTACACACGATAATCAATACATAACACTTAGCAATTCCAACACAATTACCACGACAACTTGAGTTTCGAAATAGTTTACAATCAGTCACACTTACACGCAAAATCAATACATAACACTTAATCATAACTTGATTCAAACACGACTCGTGTGCCAAGCACCCTAATGCGATGCGTATATGCCAAAATGCATGGACTCAGAATTCCAAACCAAAACCCTCCTCGAAGGGCCGTAAATCATAATTGTACCGCCTATCGCAGGCCAAAGTACCAATTACCGAGGTGCCACCTATCACGGGTTTGCACGATTTACTAAAAAGCGTAAACCATAAATGTACTGCCTATCACGGACCCGTATCGTTTACCGAGGTACCACCTATCACGGGTCTGCACGGTTTATTAAAAAGAACGTAAATTGTAAATGTACCGCCTATCACAGGCCAAAGTACTATTTATCAAGGTGCCACCTATCACGGGTCTGCACGATTAACAAAAAGAATGAAAATGCATGAGCATATACTGACTCCATCCACAACAATCGTTAAGCAAATGCAGATACTAAAAGATTCCCCATTTTTAATACTCATTTAACTTAAATGATTTTCACAACAAACATTAAGCAAACAGAAATATTAAGAGATTCCCCATTCTTAATACTCTTTTGACTTAAACGATTTTCACAACAAACATTAAGTAAACAGAAATATTAAGAGATTTCTCATTCTTAATACTCTTTTAACTTAAATGATTTCCAAAACGAACATTAAGTAAACAAGACATTATGAGATTCCCCATTCTTAATACTCATTTAACTTAAACGATTTTCAAAACAAACATTAAGTAAACAAGACATTAAGAGATTCCCCATTCTTAATACTCATTTAACTTAAACGATTTTCAAAACAAACATTAAGTAAACAAGACATTAAGAGATTCCCCATTCTTAATACTCATTTAACTTAAACGATTTTCAAAACAAACATTAAGTAAACAAGACATTAAGAGATTCCCCATTCTTAATACTCATTTAACTTAAACGATTTTCAAAACAAACATTAAGTAAACAAGACATTAAAAGATTCCCCATTCTTAATACTCATTTAACTTAAACGATTTTCAAAACAAACATTAAGTAAACAAGACATTAAAAGATTCCCCATTCTTAATACTCATTTAACTTAAACGATTTTCAAAACAAACATTAAGTAAACAAGACATTAAAAGATTCCCCATTCTTAATACTCATTTAACTTAAACGATTTTCAAAACAAACATTAAGTAAACAAGACATTAAAAGATTCCCCATTCTTAATACTCATTTAACTTAAACGATTTTCAAAACAAACATTAAGTAAACAAGACATTAAAAGATTCCCCATTCTTAATACTCATTTAACTTAAACGCATATAAACTCCAAAATATTAATAACTTTGGCTAAAAAGCCTCCGAGTTCAATACCAAAATACACTAAAATACATAAGGTATACTTTAAAATTACGGGTCTTACATTACTACCCCCCTAAAATTAGTTTCGTCCTCGAAACTTAAATTACGAGTAGCAATCCACACTAGGTTTGTACTCAAATTCAACACACTAGTCACAACTTGTATCACCCGGCCTTCTCGAAAAAAGTGTTGCATACCTCTTTTCATAGGGTGTTTAATAACTTCACACACATCCATAGTCGGTAAGGCTCGTCCATTCCATTCAACATGATTTTGTCTACTATCAACCAGAGATTAAGGATGATCAGTCCCTTAATTTGTCAATAATTAGCCAACAACCATGATAGTGGCTTAGACTATCTTAGCCGAACTGTAATAGCGCTCCTTGCAACTTACAAAAGCAGTCAACAATCTTCTCAAAGTCCATTGAATTTCCCTTATTTTCCTATAACTTTGATCCTGTCGACAAAGTAAAATATCCCATACCTATGTCACGTAGTCTCATTGGCATCTCCTTGGTACGAAACATCCATTTGGTACCAAACTGAAACACTTAGAATGACCCCAACACATTGAGCACAGAACAATCACTACATCCGAGAACTCCTAAATTTCTCCCTTGTCCACAAATCCTCGATTTTTCTTAAGTCGTACAACTACGTCAAACTGTAGTGTTCTTATCGGTATGTTATTCCAGTTATAAATTTAATAATTCCATCCCCACATATGCTTGGTGATCAAAACTACCTCAAATATTTTCGAAAACAAGCCAAAGACTATACCACTTGGGACACACAAACTTCCTTTGATTGACGAACACAATAACAATCCCCATGACATGCACTCAAGTAATGTCTTTATATCATTGGCATACCTTTATAATAATAATGTCTGAGTTATAGGTGAGATAATTCCTTTCATCAATCTTTAATTGTCATAAGCTACATCTCTATGTGCTGCTCCACAAATTTCTTGGTACCTTTTCCAATATTTGGTTCACTCGCTGGATTCTTATTCCCTCTCAACCTTCACCGAGATACGAACTGAAAGAATCCTAACAATGGAACGTCCTAAAGAATTATTTCTCAAACGTTCCCCACAAGCATTTCCTAAGAACTAATTATCTATAACTTCATCCTCATAAATTTTCAGTACAATATCTCAAAAACCCACATACCTTTCTTCGTCCATCCAGTTACTGAAATGATCATTTCAAATCTTCACGCTTGACTTCCCAAGACCAACAACTAAACCATAAATCAGTTGTTACATTTCTTCTTTTTAACTTTCTATCATTGAATAAGATTCTAAAATTTGATCCTCAAAATCTCCAAACACTTTCATTCTTAACATGAATTATGTATCACTTGCCCGCCTCAACTCCTTCGATTATGAAAGTTTTAAGCATCAATTGGTCCTTCATCCAACCTTGCAGATTTTAAATCATCAACTAAAAAAAAAATCAACCATCTTAGGGTCCCAAATCAAATCTCGAATAATCCTTCTGACCTATCAAAATATTAACATCCTCTTAGTAATTCCCATCCTTTAATAGACTCTCAAAACTTATATTACCGCCATCTCGAAGTATTCCCGTACTCGATACTTCAAATTCCACTTAAGCCCGGGAAGGACCAAAATGACCTAAATGTTAATCAAATGACACAAACACACCTATTGGATGCACAAGATTGCTTAGAAACCATAGTTGGACAAGAATAAGCCTAGGGCGGACGAAAATGACCTAAATGTTAATCTAATGACACAAATGAACTTTTTGGATGCACAAGATTTGTTAAAACCCTAATTGGACTAGAATAAGCCTAAAGATGACGTAAATGATCTAAATGTGAATCCAATGACACAAATGAACTTATTGGATATACAAGATTAGTTAAAAACCCGAATTGGAATACTATAACCGTAGGGAGGACGAAAATGACCGAAATGTTTATCCGATGACACAAACACACTTATTGGATGCACAATATTGTTTAAAAACCCTAATTGGACTAGAATAAGCCTAGGGAGGAAAAAATGACCTAAATGTTAATCCAATGACACAAACACACCTATTGGATGCACAAGATTGGTTAGAAACCCTAATTGGACAAGAAGAGGCCTAGGGAAAACAAAAATGACATAATTGTTAATCCAATGACACAAACACATCTATTGGATGCACAAGATTGGTTAAAAACCCTAATTGGAATAGAATAACCCTATGGAGGAAGAAAATGACCTAAATGTTAAACCAATGACACAATTGAACTTATTGGATGCACAAGATTGGTTAAAAACCCTTATAGGAAAAGAAGAAGCCTAGGAAGGATGAAAATGACCTAAATGTTAATCCAATGACACAAACACACCTATTGACTGTACAAGATTGGTTAAAAACCCTAATTGGACTAGAATAAGCCTAGGAAGGACGAAAATGACCTAAACGTTAATCCAATGACACAAACACACTTATTGGACGCACAAGATTGGTTAAAACCCTATGTGGACAAGAATAAGCCTAGGGAGGACGAAAATGACCTAAATGTTAATCTAATGACACAAACATACCTATTGGATGCACAAGATTGGTTAAAACCGTAATTGGAAAAGAATAAGCCTAGGGAGGACGACAATGACCTAAATGTTCATCCAATGACACAAACACACCTATTGGGTGCACAAGATTGGTTAAAACCGTAATTGGAAAAGAATAAGCCTAGGGAGGACGACAATGACCTAAATGTTCATCCAATGACACAAACACACCTATTGGGTGCACAAGATTGGTTAAAACCGTAATTGGAAAAGAATAAGCCTTGGGAGGACGAAAATGACCTAAATGTTAATCTAATGACACAAACACACCTATTGGATGCACAAGATTGGTTAAAAACCCCTCATTGGAAGAGAATAAGCATAGGGAGGACAAAAATGACATAAATGTTAAACCAATGACACAAATGAACTTATTGGATGCACAAGATTGGTTAAAACCGTAATTGGAAAAGAATAAGCCTAGGGAGGATAGAAATGACCTAAATGTTAATCAAATGACACAAATGAACTTATTGGATGCACAAGATTGGTTAAAACCGTAATTGGAAAAGAATAAGCCTAGGGAGGATAGAAATGACCTAAATGTTAATCAAATGACACAAATGAACTTATTGGATGCACAAGATTGGTTAAAACCGTAATTGGAAAAGAATAAGCCTAGGGAGGATAGAAATGACCTAAATGTTAATCAAATGACACAAATGAACTTATTGGATGCACAAGATTGGTTAAAACCGTAATTGGAAAAGAATAAGCCTAGGGAGGATAGAAATGACCTAAATGTTAATCAAATGACACAAATGAACTTATTGGATGCACAAGATTGGTTAAAACCGTAATTGGAAAAGAATAAGCCTAGGGAGGATAGAAATGACCTAAATGTTAATCCAATGATACAAATACATCTATTGGATGCACAAGATTGGTTAAAAACACTAATTAGACAAGAATACACCTTGGGAGGACGAAACTGACCTAAATGTTAATCCAATGACACAAATGAACTTATTGGATGCAAAAGATTAGTTAAAAACCTTAATTGGACTACAATAAGTCTAGGGAGGACGAAAATGACCTAAATAATTATCCAATGACACAAACACACCTATTGGATGCACAATATTGGTTAAAAACATTAATTGGACTAGAATAAGCCTAGGGAGGACAAAAATGAGCTAAATGTTAATCCAATGACACACACACACCTATTGGATGGACTAAATTGGTTAAAAACCCTAATGGGACAAGAATAGGCGTAAGGAGGATGAAAATGACTTGAATGTTAATCCAATGACACAAATGAACTAATTGGATGCACAAGATTAGTTAAAAACCTTAATTGGACAAGAATAGTCTAGGGATGACACAAACAGACCTATTGGATGCACAAGATAGCTTAAAAACCCTAGTTGGACAAGAATAAGCCTAGGGAGGATGAAAATGACCTAAATGTTAATCCAATGACACAAACACACTTATTGGATGCACAAGATTAGTTAAAAACCTTAATTGGACTACAATAAGCCTAGGGAGGACGTAAATGACTTAAATGTTAATCCAATGACACAAACACACTTATTGGATGCACAAGATTAGTTAAAAACCTTAATTGGACTACAATAAGCCTAGGGAGGACGTAAATGACTTAAATGTTAATCCAATGACACAAACACACTTATTGGATGCACAAGATTAGTTAAAAACCTTAATTGGACTACAATAAGCCTAGGGAGGACGTAAATGACTTAAATGTTAATCCAATGACACAAACACACTTATTGGATGCACAAGATTAGTTAAAAACCTTAATTGGACTACAATAAGCCTAGGGAGGACGTAAATGACTTAAATGTTAATCCAATGACACAAACACACCTATTGGATGCACAATATTGGTTAAAAACCCTAATTTTGCTAGAATAAGCCTAGGGAAGACAAAAATGACCTAAATTTTAGTCCAATGACACAAACACACTTATTGGATGCACAAGATTAGTTAAAAACCTTAATGGGACAAGAATAGGCGTAGGGAGGACGAAAATGACCTGAATGTTAATCCAATGACACAAATGAACTAATTGGATGCACAAGATTAGTTAAAAACCCTTAGAGGAAAGGAAAACGCCTAGGGAGGATGAAAATGACCTAAATGTTAATCCAATGACACAAACACACCTATTGGATGCATAAGATTGGTTAAAAACCCTAATTGGACAAGAATAAGCCTACGGAGGACGAAAATGACCGAAATGTTAATCCAATGACACAAATGAACTTATTGGATGCACAAGATTAGTTAAAAACCTTAATTGGACAAGAATAAGCCTACGGAGGACGAAAATGACCGAAATGTTAATCCAATGACACAAATGAACTTATTGGATGCACAAGATTAGTTAAAAACCTTAATTGGACAAGAATAAGCCTACGGAGGACGAAAATGACCGAAATGTTAATCCAATGACACAAATGAACTTATTGGATGCACAAGATTAGTTAAAAACCTTAATTGGACAAGAATAAGCCTACGGAGGACGAAAATGACCGAAATGTTAATCCAATGACACAAATGAACTTATTGGATGCACAAGATTAGTTAAAAACCTTAATTGGACAAGAATAAGCCTAGGGAGGACGAAAATGACCTAAATATTAATCGAATGACACAAACACACCTATTGGACGCACAAGATTGCTTTAAAACCCTAATTGGACAAGAATAAGCCTAGGGAGGACGTAAATGACTTAAATGTTAATCCAATGACACAAATGAACTTATTGGATGCACAAGATTGGTTAAAAACCCTAATTGGACTAGAATAACCCTAGATAGGACGTAAATGATCTAAATGTTAATCCAATGACACAAATGAACTTATTGGATGCACAAGATTAGTTAAAAACCCGAATTGGACTACAATAACCCTAGGGACGACGAAAATGACCTAAATGTTTATCCGATGACACAAACACACTTATTGGATGCACAATATTGTTTAAAAACCCTAATTGGACTAGAATAAGCCTAGGAACGACAAAAATGACCTAAATTTAATCCAATGACATAAACACACGTATTATATGCACAAGATTGGTTAAAACCCCTAATTGGACAAGAATAGGCCTAGGGAAGACGAAAATGACATAATTGTTAATCCAATGTCACAAACGCATCTAATGGATGCACAAGATTTGTTAAAAACCCTAATTGGAAGAGAATAACCCTATGGAGGAAGAAAATGACCTAAATGATAATCCAATGACACAAATGAACTTATTGGATGCACAAGATTGGTTAAAAACCCTAATTGAACAAGAATAGGCCTAGGGAGGAGGAAAATGACCTAAATCTAGGGAGGACAAAAATGACCTAAATGTTCATCCAAGGAGGACAAAAATGACCTAAATGTTCATCCAAGGAGGACAAAAATGACCTAAATGTTCATCCAAGGAGGACAAAAATGACCTAAATGTTCATCCAAGGAGGACAAAAATGACCTAAATGATAATCCAATGACACAAATGAACTTATTGGATGCACAAGATTGGTTAAAAACCCTTAGAGGAAAGGAAAACGCATAGGGAGGATGAAAATGACCTAAATGTTAATCCAATGACACAAACACACCTATTGAATGTACAAGATTGGTTAAAAACCCAAATTGGACTAGAATAAGCCTAAGGAGGACGAAAATGACCAAAATGTTAATCCAATGACACAAACACACCTATTGGACGCACAAGATTGGTTAAAAACGCTAAGTGGACAAGAATAAGCCTAGGGAGGACGAAAATGACCTAAATGTTAATCCAATGACACAAACACACCTATTGGACGCACAAGATTGGTTAAAAACGCTAAGTGGACAAGAATAAGCCTAGGGAGGACGAAAATGACCTAAATGTTAATCCAATGACACAAACACACCTATTGGACGCACAAGATTGGTTAAAAACGCTAAGTGGACAAGAATAAGCCTAGGGAGGACGAAAATGACCTAAATGTTAATCTAATGACACAAACAAGCCTATTGGATGCTCAAGATTGGTTGAAAACCCTAATTGGACAAGAATAAGCTTAGGGTAGACGAGAATGACCTGAATGTTAATCAAATGACACAAATGAACTTATTGGATGCACAAGATTGGTGAAAAACCCTAACTAGACAAGAATAAGCCTATGGAGGACGAAAATGACCTTAATGTTTATCCGATTACACAAACACACATTCGATGCATAATATTGTTTAAAAACCCTAATTGGACTAGAATAAGCCTATGGAGGAGAAAAATGACCTAAATGTTAATCCAATGACACAAACACACCTATTGGATGCATAAGATTGGTTA
>NC_021163.2:39239281-39289056 GCF_000331145.2 Cicer arietinum | reverse complement strand
ATAATTACAACAGCGCTTGTGTTTAGAAAGCGCTGTAAAATGGGCGCTGTTAAATGTCATTTCCGGCGTAGTGCTAGGGAGAACGAAATTGACCTAAATGTAAATCTAATGACACAAACACACCTATTGGATGCACAAGATTGGTTAAAAACCCTAATTGGACAAGAATAAGCCTAGGGAGGACGAAAATGACCTAAATGCTAATCTAATGACACAAACACACCTATTGGATGCACATGATTGGTTAAAAACCCCTTATTGGAAGAGAATAAGCCTAGGGACGACAAAAATGACCTAAATGTTAATCCAATGACACAAATGAACTTATTGGATGCACAAGATTGGTTAAAACCGTAATTGGAAAAGAATAAGCCTAGGGAGGATAAAAATGACCTAAATGTTAATCCAATGATACAAACACACCTATTGGATGCACAAGATTGGTTAAAAACCCTAATTGGACTAGAATAAGCCTAGGGAGGACGAAAATGACCTAAATGTTAATCCAATGACACAAACACACCTATTGGATGCACAAGATTGGTTAAAACCCCTAATTGGACAAGAAAAGGCCTAGGAAGGACGAAAATGACCTAATGTTAATCGAAAGACACAATGAATTTATTGGATGCACAAGATAGGTTAAAAACCCTAATTAGACTAGAATAAGCCTAGGGAGAACAAAAATGACATAAATGTTAATCCAATGACACAAACACCTATTGGACGCCGAAGATTGGTTAAAAATCCTAACTAGACAAGAATAAGCCTATGGAGGACGAAAATGACCTAAATGTTAATCCAATGACACAAATGAACTTATTGGATGCACAAGATTAGTTAAAAACCTTAATTGGACTACAATAAGCCTAGGGGCGGACGAAAATGACCTAAATGTGTATCCAATGACACAAACACACCTATTGGATGCACAATATTGGTTAAAAACCCTAATTTTGCTAGAATAAGACTAGGGAAGACAAAAATGACCTAAATTTTAATCCAATGACACAAACACATTTATTGGATGCACAAGATTAGTTAAAAACCCTAATGGGACAAGAATAGGCGTAGGGAGGACGAAAATGACTTGAATGTTAATCCAATGACACAAATAAACTAATTGGATCCACAAGATTAGTTAAAAACCTTAATTGGTCAAGAATAAGCCTAGGGTGGACGAAAATGACCTAAATGTTAATCCAATGACAGAAATGAACTTATTGGATGCATAAGATTGGTTAAAAACCCTAACTAGACAAGAATAAGCCTATGGAGAACGAAAATGACTTAAATGTTAATCCAATGACACAAATGTACTTATTGGATGCACAAGATTAGTTGAAAACCTTAATTGGACTACAATAAGCCTAGGGAGGACGAAAATGACCTAAATGTGTATCCAATGACACAAACACACCTATTGGATGCACAATATTGGTTGAAAACCATAATTTTGCTAGAATAAGCCTAGGGAAGACAAAAATGACCTAAATTTTAATCCAATGACACAAACACACTTATTGGATGCACAAAATTAGTTAAAAACCCAAATGGGACAAGAATAGGCATAGGGAGGACGAAAATGACCTGAATGTTAATCCAATGACATAAATAAACTAATTGGATTTACAAGATTAGTTAAAAACCTCAATTGTTCAAGAATAAGCCTATGGAGGACGAAAATGACCTAAATGTTAATCCAATGACACAAATTAATTTATTGGATGCACAAGATTGGTTAAAAACCCTAATTGGACTAGAATAACCCTAGAGAGGACGTACATGATCTAAATGTTAATCCAATGACACAAATGATCTTAATGGATGCACAAGATTAGTTAAAAACCCGAATTGGACTACAATAACCCTAGGGAGGACGAAAATGACCTAAATGTTTATCCGATGACACAAACACACTTATTGGATGCACAATATTGTTTAAAAACCCTAATTGGACTAGAATAAGCCTAGGTAGGACAAAAATGACATAAATGTTAATCCAATGACATAAACACACCTATTGTGTGCACAAGATTGGTTAAAAACCCTAATTGGACAAGAATAGGCCTAGGGAAGATGAAAATGACATAATTGTTAATCTAATGACACAAACGCATCTAATGGTTGCACAAGATTAGTTAAAAACCCTAATTGGAAGAGAATAACCCTATGGAGGAAGAAAATGACCTAAATGTTAATCCAATGACACAAACACACCTATTGGATGCACAAGATTGGTTAAAAACCCTAATTAGACTAGAATAAGCCTAGGGAGGACGAAAATGACCTAAATGTTAATCCAATGACACAAACACGCCTATTGGATGCACAAGATAGGTTAAAAACCCTAATTAGACTAGAATAAGCCTAGGGAGGACGAAAATGACCTAAATGTTAATCCAATGACACAAACACGCCTATTGGATGCACAAGATAGGTTAAAAACCCTAATTAGACTAGAATAAGCCTAGGGAGGACGAAAATGACCTAAATGTTAATCCAATGACACAAACACGCCTATTGGATGCACAAGATAGGTTAAAAACCCTAATTAGACTAGAATAAGCCTAGGGAGGACGAAAATGACCTAAATGTTAATCCAATGACACAAACACGCCTATTGGATGCACAAGATAGGTTAAAAACCCTAATTAGACTAGAATAAGCCTAGGGAGGACGAAAATGACCTAAATGTTAATCCAATGACACAAACACGCCTATTGGATGCACAAGATAGGTTAAAAACCCTAATTAGACTAGAATAAGCCTAGGGAGGACGAAAATGACCTAAATGTTAATCCAATGACACAAACACGCCTATTGGATGCACAAGATAGGTTAAAAACCCTAATTAGACTAGAATAAGCCTAGGGAGGACGAAAATGACCTAAATGTTAATCCAATGACACAAACACGCCTATTGGATGCACAAGATAGGTTAAAAACCCTAATTAGACTAGAATAAGCCTAGGGAGGACGAAAATGACCTAAATGTTAATCCAATGACACAAACACGCCTATTGGATGCACAAGATAGGTTAAAAACCCTAATTAGACTAGAATAAGCCTAGGGAGGACGAAAATGACCTAAATGTTAATCCAATGACACAAACACGCCTATTGGATGCACAAGATAGGTTAAAAACCCTAATTAGACTAGAATAAGCCTAGGGAGGACGAAAATGACCTAAATGTTAATCCAATGACACAAACACGCCTATTGGATGCACAAGATAGGTTAAAAACCCTAATTAGACTAGAATAAGCCTAGGGAGGACGAAAATGACCTAAATGTTAATCCAATGACACAAACACGCCTATTGGATGCACAAGATAGGTTAAAAACCCTAATTAGACTAGAATAAGCCTAGGGAGGACGAAAATGACCTAAATGTTAATCCAATGACACAAACACGCCTATTGGATGCACAAGATAGGTTAAAAACCCTAATTAGACTAGAATAAGCCTAGGGAGGACGAAAATGACCTAAATGTTAATCCAATGACACAAACACGCCTATTGGATGCACAAGATAGGTTAAAAACCCTAATTAGACTAGAATAAGCCTAGGGAGGACGAAAATGACCTAAATGTTAATCCAATGACACAAACACGCCTATTGGATGCACAAGATAGGTTAAAAACCCTAATTAGACTAGAATAAGCCTAGGGAGGACGAAAATGACCTAAATGTTAATCCAATGACACAAACACGCCTATTGGATGCACAAGATAGGTTAAAAACCCTAATTAGACTAGAATAAGCCTAGGGAGGACGAAAATGACCTAAATGTTAATCCAATGACACAAACACGCCTATTGGATGCACAAGATAGGTTAAAAACCCTAATTAGACTAGAATAAGCCTAGGGAGGACGAAAATGACCTAAATGTTAATCCAATGACACAAACACGCCTATTGGATGCACAAGATAGGTTAAAAACCCTAATTAGACTAGAATAAGCCTAGGGAGGACGAAAATGACCTAAATGTTAATCCAATGACACAAACACGCCTATTGGATGCACAAGATAGGTTAAAAACCCTAATTAGACTAGAATAAGCCTAGGGAGGACGAAAATGACCTAAATGTTAATCCAATGACACAAACACGCCTATTGGATGCACAAGATAGGTTAAAAACCCTAATTAGACTAGAATAAGCCTAGGGAGGACGAAAATGACCTAAATGTTAATCCAATGACACAAACACGCCTATTGGATGCACAAGATAGGTTAAAAACCCTAATTAGACTAGAATAAGCCTAGGGAGGACGAAAATGACCTAAATGTTAATCCAATGACACAAACACGCCTATTGGATGCACAAGATAGGTTAAAAACCCTAATTAGACTAGAATAAGCCTAGGGAGGACGAAAATGACCTAAATGTTAATCCAATGACACAAACACGCCTATTGGATGCACAAGATAGGTTAAAAACCCTAATTAGACTAGAATAAGCCTAGGGAGGACGAAAATGACCTAAATGTTAATCCAATGACACAAACACGCCTATTGGATGCACAAGATAGGTTAAAAACCCTAATTAGACTAGAATAAGCCTAGGGAGGACGAAAATGACCTAAATGTTAATCCAATGACACAAACACGCCTATTGGATGCACAAGATAGGTTAAAAACCCTAATTAGACTAGAATAAGCCTAGGGAGGACGAAAATGACCTAAATGTTAATCCAATGACACAAACACGCCTATTGGATGCACAAGATAGGTTAAAAACCCTAATTAGACTAGAATAAGCCTAGGGAGGACGAAAATGACCTAAATGTTAATCCAATGACACAAACACGCCTATTGGATGCACAAGATAGGTTAAAAACCCTAATTAGACTAGAATAAGCCTAGGGAGGACGAAAATGACCTAAATGTTAATCCAATGACACAAACACGCCTATTGGATGCACAAGATAGGTTAAAAACCCTAATTAGACTAGAATAAGCCTAGGGAGGACGAAAATGACCTAAATGTTAATCCAATGACACAAACACGCCTATTGGATGCACAAGATAGGTTAAAAACCCTAATTAGACTAGAATAAGCCTAGGGAGGACGAAAATGACCTAAATGTTAATCCAATGACACAAACACGCCTATTGGATGCACAAGATAGGTTAAAAACCCTAATTAGACTAGAATAAGCCTAGGGAGGACGAAAATGACCTAAATGTTAATCCAATGACACAAACACGCCTATTGGATGCACAAGATAGGTTAAAAACCCTAATTAGACTAGAATAAGCCTAGGGAGGACGAAAATGACCTAAATGTTAATCCAATGACACAAACACGCCTATTGGATGCACAAGATAGGTTAAAAACCCTAATTAGACTAGAATAAGCCTAGGGAGGACGAAAATGACCTAAATGTTAATCCAATGACACAAACACGCCTATTGGATGCACAAGATAGGTTAAAAACCCTAATTAGACTAGAATAAGCCTAGGGAGGACGAAAATGACCTAAATGTTAATCCAATGACACAAACACGCCTATTGGATGCACAAGATAGGTTAAAAACCCTAATTAGACTAGAATAAGCCTAGGGAGGACGAAAATGACCTAAATGTTAATCCAATGACACAAACACGCCTATTGGATGCACAAGATAGGTTAAAAACCCTAATTAGACTAGAATAAGCCTAGGGAGGACGAAAATGACCTAAATGTTAATCCAATGACACAAACACGCCTATTGGATGCACAAGATAGGTTAAAAACCCTAATTAGACTAGAATAAGCCTAGGGAGGACGAAAATGACCTAAAGGTTAATCCAATGACACAAATGAACTTATTGGATACACAAGATTGGTTAAAAACCCTTATAATAAAAGAAGAAGCCTAGGGAGGACGAAAATGACCTAAATTTTAATCCAATGACACAAACACGCCTATTGGATGTACAAGATTGGTTAAAAACCCTAATTGGACTAGAATAAGCCTAGGGAGGACGAAAATGACCTAAATGTTAATTCAATGACACAAACACACTTATTGGACGCACAAGATTGGTTAAAAACCCTAAGTGGACAAGAATAAGCCTAGGGAGGACGAAAATGACCTAAATGTTACTCTAATGACACAAACACACCTATTGGATGCACAAGATTGGTTAAAAACCCCTTATTGGAAGAGAATATGCCTAGGGAGGAAAAAAATGACCTAAATGTTAATCCAGTGACACAAATGAACTTATTGGATGCACAAGATTGTTTAAAACCATAACTGGAAAAGAATAAGCCTAGGGAGGATAACAATGACCTAAATGTTAATCCAATGATACAAACACACCAATTGGATGCCCAAGATTGGTTAAAAACCCTAATTGGACTAGAATAAGCCTAGGGAGGACGAAAATGACCTACATGTTAATCTAATGAAACAAACACACCTATTGGAAGCACAAGATTAGTTAAAAACCCTAATTACACACGAATAAGCCTAGGGAGGATGAAAATGACCTAAATGATAATCCAATGACACAAACACACCTATTGGATGCACAAGATTGGTTAAAAACCCTAATTGGACTAGAATAAGCCTAGGGAGGACGAAAATGACCTAAATGTTCATCCAATTACACAAATGAACTTATGGAATGCACACGATTGGTTAAAAACCCTAATTGGACTAGAATAAGCCTAGGGAGGACGAAAATGACCTAAATGTTCATCCAATTACACAAATGAACTTATGGAATGCACACGATTGGTTAAAAACCCTAATTGGACTAGAATAAGCCTAGAGAGGACGAAAATGACCTAATTGTTAATCCATTAACACAAACACACTTATTGGACACACAAGATTGGTTAAAACCCTAAGTTGACAAGAATAAGCCTAGGGAGGACGAAATTGTCCTAAATGTAAATTTAATGACACAAACACACCTATTGGATGCACAAGATTGGTTAAAAACCCTAATTGGACTAGAATAAGCCTAGGGAGGACGAAAATGACCTAAATGTTAATCCAATGACACAAACACGCCTATTGAATGTACAAGATTGGTTAAAAACCCTAATTGGACTAGAATAAGCCTAGGGAGGACGAAAATGACCTAAATGTTAATCCAATGACACAAACACGCCTATTGAATGTACAAGATTGGTTAAAAACCCTAATTGGACTAGAATAAGCCTAGGGAGGACGAAAATGACCTAAATGTTAATCCAATGACACAAACACGCCTATTGAATGTACAAGATTGGTTAAAAACCCTAATTGGACTAGAATAAGCCTAGGGAGGACGAAAATGACCTAAATGTTAATCCAATGACACAAACACGCCTATTGAATGTACAAGATTGGTTAAAAACCCTAATTGGACTAGAATAAGCCTAGGGAGGACGAAAATGACCTAAATGTTAATCCAATGACACAAACACGCCTATTGAATGTACAAGATTGGTTAAAAACCCTAATTGGACTAGAATAAGCCTAGGGAGGACGAAAATGACCTAAATGTTAATCCAATGACACAAACACGCCTATTGAATGTACAAGATTGGTTAAAAACCCTAATTGGACTAGAATAAGCCTAGGGAGGACGAAAATGACCTAAATGTTAATCCAATGACACAAACACGCCTATTGAATGTACAAGATTGGTTAAAAACCCTAATTGGACTAGAATAAGCCTAGGGAGGACGAAAATGACCTAAATGTTAATCCAATGACACAAACACGCCTATTGAATGTACAAGATTGGTTAAAAACCCTAATTGGACTAGAATAAGCCTAGGGAGGACGAAAATGACCTAAATGTTAATCCAATGACACAAACACGCCTATTGAATGTACAAGATTGGTTAAAAACCCTAATTGGACTAGAATAAGCCTAGGGAGGACGAAAATGACCTAAATGTTAATCCAATGACACAAACACGCCTATTGAATGTACAAGATTGGTTAAAAACCCTAATTGGACTAGAATAAGCCTAGGGAGGACGAAAATGACCTAAATGTTAATCCAATGACACAAACACGCCTATTGAATGTACAAGATTGGTTAAAAACCCTAATTGGACTAGAATAAGCCTAGGGAGGACGAAAATGACCTAAATGTTAATCCAATGACACAAACACGCCTATTGAATGTACAAGATTGGTTAAAAACCCTAATTGGACTAGAATAAGCCTAGGGAGGACGAAAATGACCTAAATGTTAATCCAATGACACAAACACGCCTATTGAATGTACAAGATTGGTTAAAAACCCTAATTGGACTAGAATAAGCCTAGGGAGGACGAAAATGACCTAAATGTTAATCCAATGACACAAACACGCCTATTGAATGTACAAGATTGGTTAAAAACCCTAATTGGACTAGAATAAGCCTAGGGAGGACGAAAATGACCTAAATGTTAATCCAATGACACAAACACGCCTATTGAATGTACAAGATTGGTTAAAAACCCTAATTGGACTAGAATAAGCCTAGGGAGGACGAAAATGACCTAAATGTTAATCCAATGACACAAACACGCCTATTGAATGTACAAGATTGGTTAAAAACCCTAATTGGACTAGAATAAGCCTAGGGAGGACGAAAATGACCTAAATGTTAATCCAATGACACAAACACGCCTATTGAATGTACAAGATTGGTTAAAAACCCTAATTGGACTAGAATAAGCCTAGGGAGGACGAAAATGACCTAAATGTTAATCCAATGACACAAACACGCCTATTGAATGTACAAGATTGGTTAAAAACCCTAATTGGACTAGAATAAGCCTAGGGAGGACGAAAATGACCTAAATGTTAATCCAATGACACAAACACGCCTATTGAATGTACAAGATTGGTTAAAAACCCTAATTGGACTAGAATAAGCCTAGGGAGGACGAAAATGACCTAAATGTTAATCCAATGACACAAACACGCCTATTGAATGTACAAGATTGGTTAAAAACCCTAATTGGACTAGAATAAGCCTAGGGAGGACGAAAATGACCTAAATGTTAATCCAATGACACAAACACGCCTATTGAATGTACAAGATTGGTTAAAAACCCTAATTGGACTAGAATAAGCCTAGGGAGGACGAAAATGACCTAAATGTTAATCCAATGACACAAACACGCCTATTGAATGTACAAGATTGGTTAAAAACCCTAATTGGACTAGAATAAGCCTAGGGAGGACGAAAATGACCTAAATGTTAATCCAATGACACAAACACGCCTATTGAATGTACAAGATTGGTTAAAAACCCTAATTGGACTAGAATAAGCCTAGGGAGGACGAAAATGACCTAAATGTTAATCCAATGACACAAACACGCCTATTGAATGTACAAGATTGGTTAAAAACCCTAATTGGACTAGAATAAGCCTAGGGAGGACGAAAATGACCTAAATGTTAATCCAATGACACAAACACGCCTATTGAATGTACAAGATTGGTTAAAAACCCTAATTGGACTAGAATAAGCCTAGGGAGGACGAAAATGACCTAAATGTTAATCCAATGACACAAACACGCCTATTGAATGTACAAGATTGGTTAAAAACCCTAATTGGACTAGAATAAGCCTAGGGAGGACGAAAATGACCTAAATGTTAATCCAATGACACAAACACGCCTATTGAATGTACAAGATTGGTTAAAAACCCTAATTGGACTAGAATAAGCCTAGGGAGGACGAAAATGACCTAAATGTTAATCCAATGACACAAACACGCCTATTGAATGTACAAGATTGGTTAAAAACCCTAATTGGACTAGAATAAGCCTAGGGAGGACGAAAATGACCTAAATGTTAATCCAATGACACAAACACGCCTATTGAATGTACAAGATTGGTTAAAAACCCTAATTGGACTAGAATAAGCCTAGGGAGGACGAAAATGACCTAAATGTTAATCCAATGACACAAACACGCCTATTGAATGTACAAGATTGGTTAAAAACCCTAATTGGACTAGAATAAGCCTAGGGAGGACGAAAATGACCTAAATGTTAATCCAATGACACAAACACGCCTATTGAATGTACAAGATTGGTTAAAAACCCTAATTGGACTAGAATAAGCCTAGGGAGGACGAAAATGACCTAAATGTTAATCCAATGACACAAACACGCCTATTGAATGTACAAGATTGGTTAAAAACCCTAATTGGACTAGAATAAGCCTAGGGAGGACGAAAATGACCTAAATGTTAATCCAATGACACAAACACGCCTATTGAATGTACAAGATTGGTTAAAAACCCTAATTGGACTAGAATAAGCCTAGGGAGGACGAAAATGACCTAAATGTTAATCCAATGACACAAACACGCCTATTGAATGTACAAGATTGGTTAAAAACCCTAATTGGACTAGAATAAGCCTAGGGAGGACGAAAATGACCTAAATGTTAATCCAATGACACAAACACGCCTATTGAATGTACAAGATTGGTTAAAAACCCTAATTGGACTAGAATAAGCCTAGGGAGGACGAAAATGACCTAAATGTTAATCCAATGACACAAACACGCCTATTGAATGTACAAGATTGGTTAAAAACCCTAATTGGACTAGAATAAGCCTAGGGAGGACGAAAATGACCTAAATGTTAATCCAATGACACAAACACGCCTATTGAATGTACAAGATTGGTTAAAAACCCTAATTGGACTAGAATAAGCCTAGGGAGGACGAAAATGACCTAAATGTTAATCCAATGACACAAACACGCCTATTGAATGTACAAGATTGGTTAAAAACCCTAATTGGACTAGAATAAGCCTAGGGAGGACGAAAATGAGCTAAATGTTAATCCAATGACACAAACAAACTTATTGGACGCACAAGATTGGTTAAAACCCAAAGTGGACAAGAATAAGCCTAGGGAGGACGAAAATGACCTAAATGTTAATCTAATGACACAAATGAACTTATTGGATGCACAAGATTGGTTAAAACCGTAATTGGAAAAGAATAAGCCTAGGCAGGATAAAAATGACCTAAATGTTAATCCAATGATACAAACACACCTATTTGATGCACAAGATTGGTTAAAAACTCTAATTGGACTAGAATAAACCTAGGGAGGACGAAAATGACCTAAATAATAATCCAATGACACAAACACACCAATTAGATGCACAAGATTGGTTAAAACCCTAATTGGAAAAGAAAAGGCCTAGGAAGGACGAAAATGACCTAAATGTTAATCCAATGACACAAATGAATTTATTGGATGCACAAGATAGGTTAAAAACCCTAATTAGACTAGAATAAGCTTAGGGAAGACAAAAATGACCTAAAATTTAATCCAATGACACAAACACACCTATTGGATGCAAAAGATTAGTTTAAAACCCTAATGGGACAAGAATATGCGTAGGGAGGACGAAAATGACATGAATGTTAATCCAATGACACAAATGAACTAATTGGGTGCACAAGTTTAGTTAAAAACCTTAATTGGACAAGGATAATCCAATGACACGAATGACACAAACACACCTATTGGATGCACAAGATTGCTTAAAAACCATAGCTGCACAAGAATAAGCCAAGAGAGGACGAAAATGACCTAAATGTTAATCCCATGACTCAAATGAACTTATTGGATGCACAAGATTGGTTAAATACCCTCATTGGACTACAATATGCCTAGGGAGGACGAAAATGACCTAAATGTGTATCCAATGATACAAACACACCTATTGGATGCACAAGATTAGTTAAAAACCCTAATGGGACAAGAATAGTGGTAGGGAGGACGACAATGACCTGAATGTTAATCCAATGACACAAACTAACTAATTGGATGCACAACATTAGTTGAAAACCTTAATTGGTCAAGAATAAGCCTAGGGAGGACAAAAATGACCTAAATGTTAATCCAATGACACAAATTAACTTATTGGATGCACAAGATTGGTTAAAACCATAACTGGAAAAGAATAAGCCTACGGATGATAAAAATGACCTAAATGTTTATCCAATGATACAAACACACCTATTGGATGCACAAGATTGGTTAAAAACCCTAATTGGACAAGAATAAGCCTAGGGAGGACGAAAATGACATAAATGTTAATCCAATCACACAAACACACTTATTGGATGCACAAGATTGGTTAAAAACCCTAATTGGACAAGAAAAGGCCTAGGAACGACGAAAATGACTTAAATGTTAATCCAATGACACAAATGAACTTATTGGATGCAGAAGATTAGTTAAAAACCTTAATTGGACTACAATAAGCCTAGGGAGGACGAAAATGACCTAAATGTTTATCCAATGACACAAACACACCTATTGGATGCACAATATTGGTTTAAAACCCTAATTTGGCTAGAATATGCCTAGGGAATTCAAAAATGACCTAAATTTTAATCCAATGACACAAACACACTTATTGGATGCACAAGATTAGTTTAAAACCCTAATGGGACAAGAATAGGCCTAGGGAGCACGAAAATGACCTGAATGTTAATCCATTGACACAAATGAACTAATTTGATTCACAAGATTAGTTAAAAATCCAATTTGAACAAGAATAAGGCGGGGGAGGACGAAAATGACCTAAATGTTAATCCAATGATACATAAAAAACTCATTCGATGCACAAGATTAGTAAAAGATCCTAATTGGACCAGTATAATACTCGGGAGGACGAAAATGACCTAAATATTAATCCAACGACACAAACACATCTATTGGATGCACAAGATTAGTTTAAAACCCTAATTGGACAAGAAAAGGCCTAGGAAGGAAGAAAATGACCTAAATGTTAATCCAATGACACGAATGAACTAATTGGATGCACATGATTAGTTAAAAACCTTAATTGGACAAGAATAAGCCCAGGGAGGACGAAAATAACCTAAAAGTTAATCGAATGACACAAACACACCTATTGGATGCACAAGATTGCTTAAAAACCATAGTTGGACAAGAATAAGCCTAGGGAGGACGACAATGACCTAAATGTTAATGTAATGACACAAATGAACGTATTTAATGCACAAGAATGGTTAAAAACCCTAATTGGAAAAGAATAAGACTAGAGAGGACGTAAATGATCTAAATGTTAATCCAATGACGCAACTGAACTTATTTGATGTACAAGATTAGTTAAAAACCCGAATTCGACTACAATAACCCTAGGGAGGACGAAAATGACCTAAATGTTTATCCGATGACACAAACACACTTATTGAATGCACAATATTGTTTAAAAACCCTAATTGGACTAGAATAAGCCTAGGGAGGACAAAAATGACCTAAATGTTAATCCAATGACACAAACAAACCTATTGAATGCACACGATTAGTTAAAAACCTTAATTGGACAAGAATAAGCCTAGGGAGGACGAAAATGACCTAAATGTTAATCGAATGAAACAAACACACCCATTGGATGCACGAGAATGCTTAAAAACCCTAGTTGGTCATGAATAAGCCTAGGGAGGACGAATATGAACCAAATTTTAATCCAATGACACAAAACCACATATTGGATGCACAAGATTGGTTAAAAACCCTACTTCGAAGAGAATAATCCTAGGTAGGACGAAAATTGCCTTAATGTTATTCGAAAGAAACAAATGAACTTATTGGATGCACAAGATTGGTTAATCCAATGAGACAAACTCACCTATTAGATGCACAAGATTGGTTAAAAACCCTAATTGTATTAGAATAAGCCTAGTGAGGACGAAAATGACCAAATTTTAATCCAATGACACAAACACACCTATTGGATACACAAGATTGGTTAAAAACCCTTCGAGAAATGAGGTTTGGATCTAGAAGAAACGGAGGGGTTTGTGTTTGGATCTCAAAACCGTTTTTCTTCGTTTTCGAATCAAAGAGGAAGAGTGGAGTTGCGAAAACCTTGATCTAACTCTCACCCAACCTTGGGTCACTAGCTTTGAAGAAAAGGAAGCAACGAAAACGAAAAATGGAGAAGGATGGAATTTTGGGTTTTTCTCGCGTGAGGTTCAGAGGAAGGAGATGGAAATTTGGAAATTTCCTTCCTTTCTTTTTCTTTCCTTTGTTTTTCCTTTCTTCCTTTTTCCTTCCTTCCTTTATATACTATTTTCTTTTCCTTTTCCTTCCTTCTAGTTTTCTTTTCTTTTTCCCTCCAAACAAACATATATAAATATAATAAATATAACTTAACAAATATCTAAAAATCTAGATATTTATTAAATTACCGTTTCACCCGAAACGCCTTAAATTCTCCGTAAAGGATTTTCCGCAGTTAAATTCAATTTATTTATCGACGAGAACCGAGACATTAAGAGATTCCCCCTCCTTAACGTCCAGTTAACTTAAACGGTTTTCAAAACAAAATGTTAAGTAACCGAGACATTAAGAGATTCCCCCTCCTTAACGTCCAGTTAACTTAAACGGTTTTCAAAACAAAATGTTAAGTAACCGAGACATTAAGAGATTCCCCCTCCTTAACGTCCAGTTAACTTAAACGGTTTTCAAAACAAAATGTTAAGTAACCGAGACATTAAGAGATTCCCCCTCCTTAACGTCCAGTTAACTTAAACGGTTTTCAAAACAAAATATTAAGTAACCGAGACATTAAGAGATTCCCCCTCCTTAACGTCCAGTTAACTTAAACGGTTTTCAAAACAAAATGTTAAGTAACCGAGACATTAAGAGATTCCCCCTCCTTAACGTCCAGTTAACTTAAACGGTTTTCAAAACAAAATATTAAGTAACCGAGACATTAAGAGGTTCCCCCTCCTTAACGTCCAGTTAACTTAAACGGTTTTCAAAACAAAATATTAAGTAACCGAGACATTAAGAGATTCCCCATTCTTAACGCCCAATTAGCTTAAACGGTTTTCAAAACAAAATGTTAAGTAACCGAGACATTAAGAGATTCCCCCTCCTTAACGTCCAGTTAACTTAAACGGTTTTCAAAACAAAATGTTAAGTAACCGAGACATTAAGAGATTCCCCATTCTTAACGCCCAATTAGCTTAAACGGTTTTCAAAACAAAATGTTAAGTAACCGAGACATTAAGAGATTCCCCATTCTTAACGCCCAATTAGCTTAAACGGTTTTCAAAACAAAATGTTAAGTAACCGAGACATTAAGAGATTCCCCCTCCTTAACGTCCAGTTAACTTAAACGGTTTTCAAAACAAAATATTAAGTAACCGAGACATTAAGAGATTCCCCCTCCTTAACGTCCAGTTAACTTAAACGGTTTTCAAAACAAAATATTAAGTAACCGAGACATTAAGAGATTCCCCCTCCTTAACGTCCAGTTAACTTAAACGGTTTTCAAAACAAAATATTAAGTAACCGAGACATTAAGAGATTCCCCCTCCTTAACGTCCAGTTAACTTAAACGGTTTTCAAAACAAAATATTAAGTAACCGAGACATTAAGAGATTCCCCCTCCTTAACGTCCAGTTAACTTAAACGGTTTTCAAAACAAAATATTAAGTAACCGAGACATTAAGAGATTCCCCCTCCTTAACGTCCAGTTAACTTAAACGGTTTTCAAAACAAAATGTTAAGTAACCGAGACATTAAGAGATTCCCCCTCCTTAACGTCCAGTTAACTTAAACGGTTTTCAAAACAAAATATTAAGTAACCGAGACATTAAGAGATTCCCCCTCCTTAACGTCCAGTTAACTTAAACGGTTTTCAAAACAAAATATTAAGTAACCGAGACATTAAGAGATTCCCCCTCCTTAACGTCCAGTTAACTTAAACGGTTTTCAAAACAAAATATTAAGTAACCGAGACATTAAGAGATTCCCCCTCCTTAACGTCCAGTTAACTTAAACGGTTTTCAAAACAAAATATTAAGTAACCGAGACATTAAGAGATTCCCCCTCCTTAACGTCCAGTTAACTTAAACGGTTTTCAAAACAAAATATTAAGTAACCGAGACATTAAGAGATTCCCCATTCTTAACGCCCAGTTTACTTAAACGGTTTTCAAAACAAAATATTAAGTAACCGAGACATTAAGAGATTCCCCATTCTTAACGCCCAGTTTACTTAAACGGTTTTCAAAACAAAATATTAAGTAACCGAGACATTAAGAGATTCCCCATTCTTAACGCCCAGTTTACTTAAACGGTTTTCAAAACAAAATATTAAGTAACCGAGACATTAAGAGATTCCCCCTCCTTAACGTCCAGTTAACTTAAACGGTTTTCAAAACAAAATATTAAGTAACCGAGACATTAAGAGATTCCCCATTCTTAACGCCCAGTTTACTTAAACGGTTTTCAAAACAAAATATTAAGTAACCGAGACATTAAGAGATTCCCCATTCTTAACGCCCAGTTTACTTAAACGGTTTTCAAAACAAAATATTAAGTAACCGAGACATTAAGAGATTCCCCATTCTTAACGCCCAGTTTACTTAAACGGTTTTCAAAACAAAATATTAAGTAACCGAGACATTAAGAGATTCCCCATTCTTAACGCCCAGTTTACTTAAACGGTTTTCAAAACAAAATATTAAGTAACCGAGACATTAAGAGATTCCCCCTCCTTAACGTCCAGTTAACTTAAACGGTTTTCAAAACAAAATATTAAGTAACCGAGACATTAAGAGATTCCCCCTCCTTAACGTCCAGTTAACTTAAACGGTTTTCAAAACAAAATATTAAGTAACCGAGACATTAAGAGATTCCCCATTCTTAACGCCCAGTTTACTTAAACGGTTTTCAAAACAAAATATTAAGTAACCGAGACATTAAGAGATTCCCCATTCTTAACGCCCAGTTTACTTAAACGGTTTTCAAAACAAAATATTAAGTAACCGAGACATTAAGAGATTCCCCCTCCTTAACGTCCAGTTAACTTAAACGGTTTTCAAAACAAAATATTAAGTAACCGAGACATTAAGAGATTCCCCCTCCTTAACGTCCAGTTAACTTAAACGGTTTTCAAAACAAAATATTAAGTAACCGAGACATTAAGAGATTCCCCCTCCTTAACGTCCAGTTAACTTAAACGGTTTTCAAAACAAAATATTAAGTAACCGAGACATTAAGAGATTCCCCATTCTTAACGCCCAGTTTACTTAAACGGTTTTCAAAACAAAATGTTAAGTAACCGAGACATTAAGAGATTCCCCCTCCTTAACGTCCAGTTAACTTAAACGGTTTTCAAAACAAAATATTAAGTAACCGAGACATTAAGAGATTCCCCATTCTTAACGCCCAGTTTACTTAAACGGTTTTCAAAACAAAATATTAAGTAACCGAGACATTAAGAGATTCCCCATTCTTAACGCCCAGTTTACTTAAACGGTTTTCAAAACAAAATATTAAGTAACCGAGACATTAAGAGATTCCCCATTCTTAACGCCCAGTTTACTTAAACGGTTTTCAAAACAAAATATTAAGTAACCGAGACATTAAGAGATTCCCCATTCTTAACGCCCAGTTTACTTAAACGGTTTTCAAAACAAAATGTTAAGTAACCGAGACATTAAGAGATTCCCCCTCCTTAACGTCCAGTTAACTTAAACGGTTTTCAAAACAAAATGTTAAGTAACCGAGACATTAAGAGATTCCCCCTCCTTAACGTCCAGTTAACTTAAACGGTTTTCAAAACAAAATGTTAAGTAACCGAGACATTAAGAGATTCCCCCTCCTTAACGTCCAGTTAACTTAAACGGTTTTCAAAACAAAATATTAAGTAACCGAGACATTAAGAGATTCCCCATTCTTAACGCCCAGTTTACTTAAACGGTTTTCAAAACAAAATATTAAGTAACCGAGACATTAAGAGATTCCCCATTCTTAACGCCCAGTTTACTTAAACGGTTTTCAAAACAAAATATTAAGTAACCGAGACATTAAGAGATTCCCCATTCTTAACGCCCAGTTAACTTAAACGATTTTTCTTTAAAACAAAATATTAAGTAACCGAGACATTAAGAGATTCCCCGTTCTTAACGCCCAGTTAACTTAAACGATTTTTCTTTAAAACAAAATATTAAGTAACCGAGACATTAAGAGATTCCCCGTTCTTAACGCCCAGTTAACTTAAACGATTTTTCTTTAAAACAAAATATTAAGTAACCGAGGCATTAAGAGGTTCCCCCTCCTTAACGTCCAGTTAACTTAAACGGTTTTCAAAACAAAATATTAAGTAACCGAGACATTAAGAGATTCCCCATTCTTAACGCCCAGTTTACTTAAACGGTTTTCAAAACAAAATATTAAGTAACCGAGACATTAAGAGATTCCCCATTCTTAACGCCCAGTTTACTTAAACGGTTTTCAAAACAAAATATTAAGTAACCGAGACATTAAGAGATTCCCCATTCTTAACGCCCAGTTTACTTAAACGGTTTTCAAAACAAAATATTAAGTAACCGAGACATTAAGAGATTCCCCATTCTTAACGCCCAGTTAACTTAAACGATTTTTCTTTAAAACAAAATATTAAGTAACCGAGACATTAAGAGATTCCCCGTTCTTAACGCCCAGTTAACTTAAACGATTTTTCTTTAAAACAAAATATTAAGTAACCGAGACATTAAGAGATTCCCCGTTCTTAACGCCCAGTTAACTTAAACGATTTTTCTTTAAAACAAAATATTAAGTAACCGAGGCATTAAGAGGTTCCCCCTCCTTAACGTCCAGTTAACTTAAACGGTTTTCAAAACAAAATATTAAGTAACCGAGACATTAAGAGATTCCCCCTCCTTAACGTCCAGTTAACTTAAACGGTTTTCAAAACAAAATATTAAGTAACCGAGACATTAAGAGATTCCCCATTCTTAACGCCCAGTTTACTTAAACGGTTTTCAAAACAAAATATTAAGTAACCGAGACATTAAGAGATTCCCCATTCTTAACGCCCAGTTAACTTAAACGATTTTTCTTTAAAACAAAATATTAAGTAACCGAGACATTAAGAGATTCCCCATTCTTAACGCCCAGTTAACTTAAACGATTTTTCTTTAAAACAAAATATTAAGTAACCGAGACATTAAGAGATTCCCCATTCTTAACGCCCAGTTAACTTAAACGATTTTTCTTTAAAACAAAATATTAAGTAACCGAGGCATTAAGAGGTTCCCCCTCCTTAACGTCCAGTTAACTTAAACGGTTTTCAAAACAAAATGTTAAGTAACCGAGACATTAAGAGATTCCCCATTCTTAACGCCCAGTTAGCTTAAACGGTTTTCAAAACAAAATGTTAAGTAACCGAGACATTAAGAGATTCCCCATTCTTAACGCCCAGTTTACTTAAACGGTTTTCAAAACAAAATATTAAGTAACCGAGACATTAAGAGATTCCCCATTCTTAACGCCCAGTTTACTTAAACGGTTTTCAAAACAAAATATTAAGTAACCGAGACATTAAGAGATTCCCCATTCTTAACGCCCAGTTAACTTAAACGATTTTTCTTTAAAACAAAATATTAAGTAACCGAGACATTAAGAGATTCCCCATTCTTAACGCCCAGTTAACTTAAACGATTTTTCTTTAAAACAAAATATTAAGTAACCGAGACATTAAGAGATTCCCCCTCCTTAACGTCCAGTTAACTTAAACGGTTTTCAAAACAAAATGTTAAGTAACCGAGACATTAAGAGATTCCCCCTCCTTAACGTCCAGTTAACTTAAACGGTTTTCAAAACAAAATGTTAAGTAACCGAGACATTAAGAGATTCCCCATTCTTAACGCCCAGTTTACTTAAACGGTTTTCAAAACAAAATGTTAAGTAACCGAGACATTAAGAGATTCCCCATTCTTAACGCCCAGTTTACTTAAACGGTTTTCAAAACAAAATGTTAAGTAACCGAGACATTAAGAGATTCCCCATTCTTAACGCCCAGTTAACTTAAACGATTTTTCTTTAAAACAAAATATTAAGTAACCGAGACATTAAGAGATTCCCCATTCTTAACGCCCAGTTAACTTAAACGATTTTTCTTTAAAACAAAATATTAAGTAACCGAGACATTAAGAGATTCCCCCTCCTTAACGTTCAGTTAACTTAAACGGTTTTCAAAACAAAATGTTAAGTAACCGAGACATTAAGAGATTCCCCCTCCTTAACGTCCAGTTAACTTAAACGGTTTTCAAAACAAAATGTTAAGTAACCGAGACATTAAGAGATTCCCCATTCTTAACGCCCAGTTAACTTAAACGATTTTTCTTTAAAACAAAATATTAAGTAAACGAGACATTAAGAGATTCCCCATTCTTAATACTCATTTACTTAATGGTTTTCAAATTCCACACAACACAAACTCGAACAAATTCTCACATCAAAACATATCAATTCATTTATTCACAAATCCAACCATACACATATCAAATTTCATCAATGTCAATTAAGAGCATGTTAAAAACAACGAACACAAATCAAGAAACCATAACACACAGACATATCAAATTTCATTTACTCATAATCACACACAATGACATTCAAATTCATTTACCACGAAACATTCATCAATATAAACAAAACCTAACTCTAAGGTTTTACCCATAACGCCCTAGTTTCGTTTTTCCCCAAATCGATACATTTAACCCTAACAAATTTCCTTCCCACACAACTACAGATAAGTCCCTAATGCAAGCTAGAAGTTTGGAAGGAGCCCTTACCTCAACGTTAGCTTTAACGTGCGTTTCCGGTACCGCGAGTAATTCCGGTAAAATCTCCGCTCGCAACGCCGCTTCCAAATTAGTTCACTAGCACCGTAGCGTGGTGGTGAGCAACTTTCCCTTCTATCTCTTCGAGAAATGAGGTTTGGATCTAGAAGAAACGGAGGGGTTTGTGTTTGGATCTCAAAAACCGTTTTTCTTCGTTTTCGAATCAAAGAGGAAGAGTGGAGTTACGAAAACCTTGGTCTAACCCTCACCCAACCTTGGGTCACTAGCTTTGAAGAACAAGAAGCAATGAAAACGAAAAATGGAGGAGGATGGAATTTTTGGTTTAAGCTCACGTGAGATGTTTAGAGGAAGGAGATGGAATTTGAGATTTTCTTTCCTTTCTATTTCTTTCCTTTGTTTTTTTTTTCTTCCTTTTTCCTTCCTTCCTTCCTTTATATACTATTTTCTTTTCCTTTTCCTTCCTTCTAGTTTTCTTTTCTTTTTCCCTCCAAACAAACATATATAAATATAATAAATATAACTTAACAAATATCTAAAAATCTAGATATTTATTAAATTACCGTTTCACCCGAAACGCCTTAAATTCTCCGTAAAGGATTTTCCGCAGTTAAATTCAATTTATTTATCGACGAGAAATTCTAATTGGCATCGAAATATCTTTTCGATTATAAAACTCCAAAATATTATTAACCTTGGCTTAAAAGCCTCCGAGCCAAAATCCAAAATATACCAAAAATACATAATTGGAACTTTAAAATTATGGGTCTTACATAAATGATCTAAATGTTAATACAATGACACAAACACACCTATTGGATGCACAAGATTGGTTAAAAACCTTAATTGGAAGAGTATATTCCTAAGGAGGACAAAAACGACCCAAATGTTAATCCAATGACACAAATGAACTTATTCGATGCACAAGATTGGTTAAAAACCCTAATAGGACTACAATACGCCTAGGCAGGACGAAAATGACCTAAATGGTTATCGAATGACACAAACACACCTATTGGATGCACAAGGTTGGTTAAAAACCCTAATTGGACTAGAATAAGCCTAGAGAGGAAGAAAGTGTCCTAAATGTTAATCCAATGACACAAATGAACTTATTGGATGCACAAGATTTGTTAAAAACCCAAATTGGACTACAATAAGCCTAGGGAGGACGAAAATGACCTAAATGTTTATCCAACGACACAAACACACCTATTGGATGCACAATATTGGTTAAAAACCCTAATTGGACTAGAATAAGCCTAGGGAGGACAAAAATGACCTAAATGTTAATCCAATGACACAAACAAACCTATTGAATGCACACGATTAGTTAAAAACCTTAATTGGACAAGAATAAGCCTAGGGAGGACGAAAATGACCTAAATGTTAATCGAATGAAAGAAACACACCCATTGGATGCACGAGAATGCTTAAAAACCCTAGTTGGTCATGAATAAGCTCAGGGAGGACGAATATGACCCAAATTTTAATCCAATGACACAAAACCACATATTGGATGCACAAGATTGGTTAAAAACCCTACTTCGAAGAGAATAATCCTAGGTAGGACGAAAATTGCCTTAATGTTATTCCAAAGAAACAAATCAACTTATTGGATGCACAAGATTGGTTAATCCAATGAGACAAACACACCTATTAGATGCACAAGATTGGTTAAAAACCCTAATTGTATTAGAATAAGCCTAGTGAGGACGAAAATGACCAAATTTTAATCCAATGACACAAACACACCTATTGGATACACAAGATTGGTTAAAAACCCTTATTTGACAAGAATTGGTCTTGGGAAGACGAAAATGACCTAAATGTTAATACAATGACACAAACACACCTATTGGATGCACAAGATTGGTTAAAAACCCTAATTGGAAGAGAATAAGCCTAGGGGGGACCAATATCACCTAAATGTTAATCCAATGGCACAAATGAACTTATTGGATGCACAAGATTTGTAAAAAACCGTAATTTGACATGAATAAGCCTAGATAGGACAAAAAAGACCTAAATGTTTATCCAATGACACAAACCCACCTATTGGATGAACAAGATTAGTTAAAAACCCTGATTGGACAACAATAAGTCTAGGGAGGACAAAAATGACCTAAATGTTTAACCAATGACACAAACACACCTATTAGATGCACAATATTGGTTAAAAACATTAATTGGACAAGAATAAGCTTAGTGAGGACGAATATGACTTAAATGTTAATCCAATGACACAAATGAACTAATTGGATGCACAAGATATGTAAAAAACCCTAATTGGACCAGAATAAGCCTATGGAGGACGAAAATGACCTAAATTATAATCTAATGACACAAATGAACTTATTGGATGCACAAGATTAGTTAAAATCCTTAATTGGACTACAATAACCCTAGGGAAGACGGAAATGACCTAAATGTTTATCCAATGACCCAAACACACTTATTGAATGCACAATATTCGTTAAAAGCCCTAATTGGACTAGAATAAGCTTTGGGAGGACAAAAATGACCTAAATGTTAATCCAATGACACAAACACACCAATTGGATGCACAAGATTGGTTAAAAACCCTAATTGGACAAGAATAGGCGTAAGGAAGATGAAAATGACCTAAACGTTAATCCAATGACACAAACACACCTATTGGATGCAGAAGATTGGTTAAAAACCCAAATTGGAAGAGAATAATCCCAAGGAGGACAAAAATGACCCTAATGTTAATCCATTGACACAAATGAACTTATTGGATGCACAAGATTGGTTAAAACCCCTAAGAGGAAAAGAATAAGCCTAAGGAGGACGAAAATGACCTAAATGTTAATCCAATAACACAATTGAACTTATTGGATGCACAAGATATGTAAAAAAACCCTAATTGGACAAGAATAATCCTAGGGAGGACGAAAATGACCTAAATGATAATCTAATGACATAAATGAACTTATTGGATGCACAAGATTAGTTAAAACCCCAAATTGGACTACAATAACCCTAGGGAGGACGAAAATGACCTAAATGTTTATCCAATAACCCAAACACACTTATTGAATGCACAATATTGGTTAAAAACCGTAATTGAACTAGAATAAGCCAAGGGAGGACAAAAATGACCTAAATGTTAATACAATGACACAAACACACCTATTGGATGCACAAGATTGGTTAAAAACCCTAATTGGAAGAGAATAGTCCTATGGAGGACAAAAATGACCCAAATGTTAATCCAATGACACAAACACACCTATTGGATGCACAAGATTGGTTAAAAACCCTAATTGGAAGAGAATAGTCCTATGGAGGACAAAAATGACCCAAATGTTAATCCAATGACACAAATGAACTTATTGGATCACAAGATTGGTTAAAAACCCTACGAGGAAAAGAATAAGCCTAAGGAGGACGAAAATGACCTAAATGTTAATCCAATGACACAAACACACCTATTGGATACACAAGATTGGTTAAAAACCGTAATTGGATAAGAATAAGCTTAGGGAGAACGAAAATGACCTAAATATTAATCCAATGACACAAACAAACCTATTGGATGCACATGATTGGTTATAAAACCCTAATTGGAAGAAAATAAGCCTAAGGAGGACGAAAATGACCTAAATGTTAATACAATGAAACAAATGAACTTATTGGATGCACAAGATTTGTTAAAAAACCTAATTGGACTACAATAAGCCTAGGGAGGACGAATGTGACCTAAAGTAAATCCAATGACACAAACACACCTATTGGATGCACAATATTGGTTAAAAACATTAATTGGACTAGAATATGCCTCGGGAGGACAAAAATGACCTAAATGTTAATCCGGTGACACAAACACACCTATTGGTTGCACAAGATTGATTAAAAATCTTAATTGGACAAGAATAGGCCGTGGGAGGAAGAAAATGACCTAAATATTAATCCAACGACACAAACACACCTATTGGATGCACTAGATTGGTTAAAAACTGTAACTGGAGTAGAATAAGCCTGGGGAGGACGAAATTGACCTAAATGTTAATTCAGTGACACAAATTAACTTATTGGATGCACAAGATTGGTTAAAAATCCTAATTGGACTACAATAAGCCTAGGGAGGACGAAAATGACCTAAATGTAAATCCAACGACACAAATCAACTTACTGGATGCACAAGATTTGTAAAAAACCCTAATTGGAAAAGAATAAGAGTAGGGTGGACGAAAATGACCTAAATGATAATCCAGTTACACAAATGAACTTATTGGATGCACAAGCTTAGTTAAAAACCCTAATTGGACTACAATAATCGTAGGGAGGATAAAAATGACATAAATGTTTATCCAATGACACAAACTCACTTATTGGATGCACAAGATTGGTTAACAACCTTAATTGGAAGAGTATATTCCTAAGGAGGACAAAAATGACCCAAATGTTAATCCAATGACACAAATGAACTTATTCGATGCACAAGATTGGTTAAAAACCCTAATAGGACTACAATAAGCCTAGGGAGGACGAAAATGACCTAAATGTTTATCCAATGACACAAACACACCTATTGGATGCACAAGGTTGGTTAAAAACCCTAATTGGACTAGAATAAGCCTAGAGAGGAAGAAAGTGACCTAAATGTTAATCCAATGACATAAATGAACTTATTGGACGCACAAGATTTGTAAAAAACCATAATTGGACAAGAATAAGCCTAGGGAGGACGAAAATGACCTAAATGTTAATCCAATGACACAAATGAACTTATTGGATGCACAAGATTTGTTAAAAACCCTAATTGGACTACAATAAGCCTAGGGAGGACGAAAATGACCTAAATGTTAATCCAATGACACAAATGAACTTATTGGATGCACAAGATTTGTTAAAAACCCTAATTGGACTACAATAAGCCTAGGGAGGACGAAAATGACCTAAATGTTAATCCAATGACACAAACAAACCTATTGAATGCACACGATTAGTTAAAAACTTTAATTGGACAAGAATAAGCCTAAGGAGGACGAAAATGACCTAAATGTTAATCGAATGAAACAAACACACCCATTGGAGGCACAAGAATGCTTAAAAACCCTAGTTGGTCAAGAATAAGCCTAGGGAGGACGAATATGACCTAAATGTTAATCCAATGACACAAAACCACCTATTGGATGCACAAGATTGGTTAAAAACCTTACTTCGAAGAGAATAATCCTAGGTAGGACGAAAATTACCTTAATGTTATTCCAATGAAACAAATGAACTTATAGGATGCACAAGATTGGTTAATCCAATGAGACAAACACACCTATTAGATGAACAAGATTGGTTAAAAACCCTAATTGTATTAGAATAAGCCTAGTGATGACGAAGATGACCTAAATGTTAATCCAATGACACAAACACACCTATTGGATGCACAAGATTGGTTAAAAACCCTTATTTGACAAGAATTGGTCTTGGGAGGACGAAAATGACCTAAATGTTAATCCAATGACACAAACACACCTATTGGATGCACAAGATTGGTTAAAAACCCTAATTGGAAGAGAATAAGCTTAGGGAGGACCAATATCACCTAAATGTTAATCCAATGACACAAATGAACTTATTGGATGCACAAGATTTGTAAAAAACCGTAATTTGACATGAATAAGCCTAGGTAGGACAAAAAGACCTAAATGTTTATCCAATGACACAAACCCACCTATTGGATGCACAATATTAGTTAAAAACCCTATTTGGACAACAATAAGTCTAGGGAGGATGAAAATGACCTAAATGTTTTACCAATGACACAAACACACCTATTAGATGCACAATATTGGTTAAAAACATTATTTGGACTAGAATAAGCCTAAAGAGGACAAAAATGAGCAAAATGTTAATCCAATGACACACACACACCTATTGGATGCACTAGATTGGTTAAAAACCATAATTGGAGTAGAATAAGCCTAGGGAGGACGAATATGACTTAAATGTTAATCCAATGACACAAATGAACTAATGGGATGCACAAGATTGGTTAAAAACCCTAATTGGACAACAATAAGCCTATGGAGGATGAAAATGACCTAAATGTTAATCCAATAACACAAATGAACTTATTGGATGCACAAGATATGTAAAAAACCCTAATTGGACAAGAATAAGCCTAGGGAGGACGAAAATGACCAAAATTATAATCTAATGACACAAATGAACTTATTGGATGCACAAGATTAGTTAAAATCCTTAATTGGACTACAATAACCCTAGGGAAGACGGAAATGACCTAAATGTTTATCCAATGACCCAAACACACTTATTGAATGCACAATATTGGTTAAAATCCCTAATTGGACTAGAATAAGCCAAGGGAGGACAAAAATGACCTAAATGTTAATCCAATGACACAAACACACCAATTGGATGCACAAGATTGGTTAAAAACCCTAATTGGACAAGAATAGGCGTAAGGAAGATGAAAATGACCTTAACGTTAATCCAATGACACAAACACACCTATTGGATGCAGAAGATTGGTTAGAAACCCTAATTGGAAGAGAATAATCCTAAGGAGGACAAAAATGACCCTAATGTTAATCCATTGACACAAATGAACTTATTAGATGCACAAGATTGGTTAAAACCCTTAAGAGGAAAAGAATAAGCCTAAGGAGGACGAACACAAACACCCCTATTGGATGCACAAGATTAGTTAAAAACCCTAATTGGACAAGAATAAGCTTAGGGAGAACGAAAATGACCTAAATGTTAATCCAATGACACAAACACACCAATTGGATGCACAAGATTGGTTAAAAACCCTAATTGGACAAGAATAAGCTTAGGGAGAACGAAAATGACCTAAATGTTAATCCAATAACACAAATGAACTAATTGGATGAACAATATTGTTTAAAAACCCTAATTGGATAAAAATAAGCTTAGGGAGAACGAAAATGACCTAAATGTTAATCCAATGACACAAATGAACTTATTGGATGCACAAGAGTGGTTTAAAATCCTAATTGCACAAGAATAAGCCTAAGGAGGTTGATAATGACCTAAATGTTAACCCAATGACACAAACACACCTATTGGATGCATAAGATTGCTTAAAAACCCTAATTGGACTTGAATAAGCCTAGGGAGGACGAAAATGACCTAAATGTAAATCCAATGGCACAAATGAACTTATTGGATGCACAAGATTGGTTAAAAACCCTAATTGGACAAGAATAAGCCTAGGGAGGACGAAAATGACCTAAATGTTAATCCAATGACACAAATGAACTTATTTGATGCACAAGATTGGTACAAAACCCTAATTGGACAAGAATAAGCCTACGGATAACGAAAATGACCTAAATGTTAATCCAATGAAACAAATGAACTTATTGGATGAACAAGATTTGTTAAAAATCCTAATTGGACTACAATAAGCCTAGGGAGGACGAAAATGACCTAAATGTTTATCCAATGACACAAACACACCTATTGGATGCCCAATATTTGTTAAAAACCCTAATTGAACTAGAATAAGCCTAATGAGGACAAAAATGACCTAAATGTTAATCCAATGACACAAAGACACCTATTAGATGCACAAGATTAGTTAAAACCCCTAATTGGACAAGAATAGGCCTAGGGAGGACGAAAATGACCTAAATGTTAATCCAATGACACAAATGAACTTATTGGATGCACAAGATTTGTAAAAAACCATAATTGGACAAGAATAAGCCTAGGGAGGACGAAAATGACCTAAATGTTAATCAAATAACACAAACACACCTATTGGACGCACAAGATTGCTTAAAAACCCTAATTAGTCAAGAATATGCCTTGGGAGGACGAAAATGAACTAAACGTTAATCCAATGACACAAACACACCAATTGGATGCACAAGATTGGTTAAAAACACTTCTTGGAATAGAATAAGCCTAGGGAGGATGAAAATGACCTAAATGTTAATCCAATGACACAAACACACCTACTGGATGCACAAGATTGGTTAAAAACCCTTATTGGACAAGAATAGGTTTAGGGACGACGAAAATGACCTAAATCATAATCCAATGACACAAATGAACTTATTGGATGCCCAAGATTTGTAAATAACCGTAATTTGACAAGAATAAGCATGGGTAGGACAAAAATGACCTAAATGTTAATCCAATGACAAAAACACACCTATTGGATGCAAAAGATTGGTTAAAAACCCTAATTGGAAGAGAATAATCCTAAGGAGGACAAAAATGACCCAAATGTTAATCCAATGACACAAATGAACTTATTGGACGCACAAGATTGTTTAAAAACCCTAAGAGGAAAAGAATAAGCCTAAGGAGGACGAAAATGACCTAAATGTTATTCATATGAAACAAACACACCTATTGGATGCACAAGATTGGTTAAAAACCCAAATTGCACAAGAATAAGCCTAGGGAGGACGAAAATGACCTAAATGTTATTCATATGAAACAAACACACCTATTGGATGCACAAGATTGGTTAAAAACCCAAATTGCACAAGAATAAGCCTAGGGAGGACGAAAATGACCTAAATGTTATTCATATGAAACAAACACACCTATTGGATGCACAAGATTGGTTAAAAACCCAAATTGCACAAGAATAAGCCTAGGGAGGACGAAAATGACCTAAATGTTTATCCAACGACACAAACACACCTATTGGATGCACAATATTGGTTAAAAACATTAATTAGACTATAATAAGTCTAGGGAGGAGAAAAATGACCTAAATGTTAATTCAATGACACAAAGACAGCTATTGGATGCACAAGATTGGTTAAAAAACCTAATTCGACAAGAATAGGCCTAGGGAAGAAGAAAATGACCTAAATGTTAATCCAATGACACAAACACACTTATTGGATGCACAAGATTGGTTAAAAACCCTAATTGGAAGAGAATTAGCCCAGGGAGGACGAAACTCACCTAAATCTTAATCCAATGACACAAATGAACTTATTGGATGCACAAAATTTGTAAAAAACCGTTATTTGACAAGAATAAGCCTAGGTAGGACAAAAATGACCTAAATGTTAATCCAATGACACAAACACACCTATTGGATGCACAAGATTGCATAAAAACCCTAATTGGACATGAATAAGTCTAGGGAGGACGAAAATGACCTAAATGTAAATCCGATGACACAAATGAACTTATTGGATGCACAAGATTGGTTAAAAATCCAAATTGGACTGGAATAAATCTAGGGAGGACGAAAATGACCTAAATGTTAATCCAATGACACAAACACACCTATTGGATGCACAAGATTGCATAAAAACCCTAATTGGACAAGAATAAGCCTAGAGAGGACGACAATGACCTAAATGTTTATCCAATGACACAAACACACCTATTGGATGCACAAGATTGCATAAAAACCCTAATTGGAAGAGAATAAGGCTAGGGAGGACGAAAATGACCTAAATGTTAATCCAATGACACAAATGAACTAATTGGATGCACAATATTGTTTAAAACCCCTAATTGGACAAGAATAATCCTAGGGAGGACGAAAATGACCTAATGTTAATCCAATGACACAAATGAACGTATTGGATGCACAAGATTGGTTAAAACCCCTAATTGGACAAGAATAATCCTAGGGAGGACGTAAATGACCTAAATGTTACTCCAATGACACAAATGAACTTATGGGATGCACAAGATTGTTTAAAACCCCTAATTGGACAAGAATAATCCTAGGGAGGACGTAAATGACCTAAATGTTACTCCAATGACACAAATGAACTTATTTGATGCACAAGATTGGTACAAAACCCTAATTGGACAAGAATAAGCCTAGGGAGGACGAAAATGACCTAAATGTTACTCCGATGAAACAAATGAACTTATTGGATGCACAAGATTTGTTAAAAACCCTAATTGGACTACAATAAGCCTAGGGAGGACGAAAATGACCTAAATGTTTATCCAATGACACAAATGAACTTATTGGTTGCACAGGAGGACGAAAATGACCTAAATGTTTATCCAATGACACAAATGAACTTATTGGTTGCACAGGAGGACGAAAATGACCTAAATGTTTATCCAATGACACAAATGAACTTATTGGTTGCACAGGAGGACGAAAATGACCTAAATGTTTATCCAATGACACAAATGAACTTATTCGATGCACAAGATTGGTACAAAACCCTAATTGGACAAGAATAAGCCTAGGGAGGACGAAAATGACCTAAATGTTTATCCAATGACACAAATACACCTATTGGATCCACAATATTTGTTAAAAACCCTAATTGGATTAGAATAAGCCTAGGGATGACAAAAAAGACCTAAATGTTAATCCAATGACACAAACACACCTATTGGATCCACAAGATTAGTTCAAAACCCTAATTGGACTACAATAAGCTTAGGGAGGACGAAAATGACCTAAATGTTTATCCAATGACACAAACACACCTATTGGATGCACAAGATTGGTTAAAAACCCTAATTGGACTACAATAAGCTTAGGGAGGACGAAAATGACCTAAATGTTTATCCAATGACACAAACACACCTATTGGATGCACAAGATTGGTTAAAAACCCTAATTGGACTACAATAAGCTTAGGGAGGACGAAAATGACCTAAATGTTTATCCAATGACACAAACACACCTATTGGATGCACAATATTGGTTAAAAACATTAATTGAACTAGAATAAGCCTAGGGAGGAAAAAAATGAGCTAAATGTTAATCCAATGACAAAAATGAACTTATTGGATACACAAGATTGGTTAAAAACCCTAAGAGGAAAAGAGTAAGCCTAAGGAGGACGAAAATGACCTAAATGTTAATCCAATGACACAAATACACCTATTGGATGCACAAGATTGGTTTAAAACCCTAATTGGACAAGAATAACCCTAGGGAGGACGAAAATGAACTAAATGTTAATCCAATGACACAAATACACCTATTGGATGCACAAGATTGGATTAAAACCCTAATTGGACAAGAATAACCCTAGGGAGGACGAAAATGAACTAAATGTTAATCCAATGACACAAATACACCTATTGGATGCACAAGATTGGTTTAAAACCCTAATTGGACAAGAATAAGCTTAGGGAGAACGAAATTGACCTAAATGTTACTCCAATGACACAAATGAATTAGTTGGATGCACAATATTGTTTAAAAACCCTAATTGGACAAGAATAACCCTAGGGAGGACGAAAATGAACTAAATGTTAATCCAATGACACAAATACACCTATTGGATGCACAAGATTGGTTTAAAACCCTAATTGGACAAGAATAAGCTTAGGGAGAACGAAATTGACCTAAATGTTACTCCAATGACACAAATGAATTAGTTGGATGCACAATATTGTTTAAAAACCCTAATTGGACAAGAATAACCCTAGGGAGGACGAAAATGAACTAAATGTTAATCCAATGACACAAATGAACTTATTGGTTGCACAAGAGTGGTTTAAAACCCAAATTGCACAAGAATAAGCCTCGGGAGGTTGAAAATGACTTAAATGTTAATTCCATGACGCAAACACACCTATTGGATGCACAAGATTGGTACAAAACCCTAATTGGACATGAATAAGCCTAGGGAGGAAGAATGTGACCTAAATGTTAATCCAATGACACAAAGGAACTTATTGGATGCACAAGATTGGTTAAAAACCCTAATTGGACTAGAATAAGCCTAGGGAGGTATAAAATGACCTAAATGTTAATCCAATGACACAAAGGAACTTATTGGATGCACAAGATTGGTTAAAAACCCTAATTGGAAAAGAATAAGCCTAGGGAGGATCAAAATGACCTAAATGTTACTCCAATGACACAAATGAACTTATTCGATGCACAAGATTGGTACAAAACCCTAATTAGACAAGAATAAGCCTAGGGAGGACGAAAATGACCTAAATGTTAATTCAGTGACACAAATGAACTTATTGGATGCACAAGATTGGTTAAAAATCCTAATTGGACTACAATAAGCCTAGGGAGGACGAAAATGACCTAAATGTTAATCCAATGACACAAAGGAACTTATTGGATGCACAAGATTGGTTAAAAATCCTAATTGGACAAGAATAAGCCTAGAGAGGACGAAAATGACCTAAATGTTAATCCAATGACACAAAGGAACTTATTGGATGCACAAGATTGGTTAAAAATCCTAATTGGACTACAATAAGCCTAGGGAGGACGAAAATGACCTAAATGTAAATCCAACGACACAAATCAACTTATTGGATGCACAAGATTTGTAAAAAACCCTAATTGGACAAGAATAAGAGTAGGGTGGACGAAAATGACCAAAATGATAATCCAATGACACAAATGAACTTATTGGATGCACAAGATTAGTTAAAAACCCTAATTGGACAAGAATAAGCCTAAGGAGGACGAAAATGACCTAAATGTTAATCCAATGACACAAATGAACTTATTCGATGCACAAGATTGGTTTAAAACCCTAATTGGACAAGAATAAGCCTAAGGAGGACGAAAATGACCTAAATGTTAATCCAATGACACAAATGAACTTATTGGATGCACAAGATTAGTTAAAAACCCTAATTGGACTACGATAATCGTAGGGAGGACGAAAATGACATAAATGTTTATTCAATGACATAAACACACTTATGGGATGCACAAGATTGGTTAAAAACCATAATTGGAAGAGTATATTCCTAAGGAGGACAAAAATGACCCAAATGTTAATCCAATGACACAAATGAACTTATTGGATGCACAAGATTTGTTAAAAACCATAATTGGACAAGAATAAGCATAGGGAGGACGAAAATGACCTAAATGTTAATCCAATGACACAAATGAACTTATTCGATGCACAAGATTGGTTAAAAACCCTAATAGGACTACAATAAGCTTAGGGAGGACGAAAATGACCTAAATGGTTATCGAATGACACAAACACACCTGTTGGATGCACAAGGTTGGTTAAAAACCCTAACTGGACTAGAATAAGCCTAGAGAGGAAGAAAGTGACCTAAATGTTAATCCGATGACACAAATGAACTTATTGGATGCAAAAGATTTGTAAAAAACCATAATTGGACAAGAATAAGCCTAGGGAGGACGAAAATTGACCTAAATGTTAATCCAATAACACAAATGAACTTATTGGATGCACAAGATTTGTTAAAAACCATAATTGGACAAGAATAAGCATAGGGAGGACGAAAATGACCTAAATGATAATCGAATGTCACAAATGAACTTATTGAATGCACAAGATTACTTAAAAATCCTAATTGGACTAGAGTAAGCCAAGGGAGGACAAAAATGACCTAAATGTTTATCCAATGACACAAACACTCCTATTGGATGCACAAGATTAGTTAAAAACCCTAATTGGACAAGAATAACCCTAAAGAGGACGAAAATGACCTAAATGTTTATCCAATGACACAAACACTCCTATTGGATGCACAAGATTAGTTAAAGACCCTAATTGGACAAGAATAACCCTAAAGAGGACGAAAATGACCTAAATGTTTATCCAATGACACAAACACTCCTATTGGATGCACAAGATTAGTTAAAAACCCTAATTGGACAAGAATAAGCTTAGGGAGAACGAAAATGACCTAAATGTTAATCCAATGACACAAATGAACTAATTGGATGAAAATATTTTTTAAAAAACCTAATTGGACAAGAATAACCCTAGGGAGGACGAAAATGAACTAAATGTTAATCCAATGACACAAATGAACTTATTGGTTGCACAAGAGTGGTTTAAAACCCTAACTGCACAAGAATAAGCCTAGGGAGGTTGAAAATGACTTAAATGTTAATTCCATGACGCAAACACACCTATTGGATGCACAAGATTGGTACAAAACCCTAATTGGACATGAATAAGCCTAGGGAGGAAGAATGTGAACTAAATGTTAATCCAATGACACAAAGGAACTTATTGGACGCACAAGATTGGTTAAAAACCCTAAGAGGAAAAGAATAAGCCTAAGGAGAACGAAAATGACCTAAATGTTAATCATATGAAACAAACACACCTATTGGATGCACAAGATTGGTTAAAAACCCTAAGGGGAAAAGAGTAAGCCTAAGGAGGACGAAAATGACCTAAATGTTAATCCAATGACACAAATGAACTAACTGGATGCACAAGATTTGTTAAAAACCCTAATTGGACTAGAATAAGCCTAGGGAGGTATAAAATGACCTAAATGTTAATCCAATGACACAAACACACCTATTGGATGCACAAGATTGCTTAAAAACTCTAATTGGACAAGAATAAGCCTATGGAGAATGAAAAAGACCTAAATGTTAATCCAATGACACATGAACTTGTTGGATGCCCAAGATTGGTTAAAAACCCTAATTGGACTAGAATTAGCCTACGGACGACGAAAATGACTTAAATATTAACCCAATGACACAAACACACCTATTGGATGCACAAGACAGGTTAATAACCCTAATTGGACTAGAATAAGCCTAGGGAGGACGAAAATGACCTAAATGTTAATCCAATTACACAAACACACTTATTGGACACACAAGATTGGTTAAAACTCCAAATTGGATTGGAAATAGGCTAGGGGGGACGAAAATGACCTAAATGTTAATCCAATGACACAAACACACCTATTGGTTGTACAACATTGGTTAAAAACCTTAACTGGACAAGAATAAGCCCAAAGAGGACGAAAATGACCTAAATGTAAATCCAATGACAGAAATAAACTAATTGAATGCACAAGATTAGTTAAAAACCCTAACTGGACTAGAATAAGCCTAGGGAGGACGAAAATGACCTAAATGTTCATCCAATGACACAAACACACCTATTGGATGCACAAAATTGGTTAAAAACCTTAATTGGACAAGAATAGGTCTGGGGAGGATGAAAATGACCTAAATGTTCATCCAATGACACAAACACACCTATTGGATGCACAAAATTGGTTAAAAACCTTAATTGGACAAGAATAGGTCTGGGGAGGATGAAAATGACCTAAATGTTCATCCAATGACACAAACACACCTATTGGATGCACAAAATTGGTTAAAAACCTTAATTGGACAAGAATAGGTCTGGGGAGGATGAAAATGACCTAAATGTTCATCCAATGACACAAACACACCTATTGGATGCACAAAATTGGTTAAAAACCTTAATTGGACAAGAATAGGTCTGGGGAGGATGAAAATGACCTAAATGTTCATCCAATGACACAAACACACCTATTGGATGCACAAAATTGGTTAAAAACCTTAATTGGACAAGAATAGGTCTGGGGAGGATGAAAATGACCTAAATGTTCATCCAATGACACAAACACACCTATTGGATGCACAAAATTGGTTAAAAACCTTAATTGGACAAGAATAGGTCTGGGGAGGATGAAAATGACCTAAATGTTCATCCAATGACACAAACACACCTATTGGATGCACAAAATTGGTTAAAAACCTTAATTGGACAAGAATAGGTCTGGGGAGGATGAAAATGACCTAAATGTTCATCCAATGACACAAACACACCTATTGGATGCACAAAATTGGTTAAAAACCTTAATTGGACAAGAATAGGTCTGGGGAGGATGAAAATGACCTAAATGTTCATCCAATGACACAAACACACCTATTGGATGCACAAAATTGGTTAAAAACCTTAATTGGACAAGAATAGGTCTGGGGAGGATGAAAATGACCTAAATGTTCATCCAATGACACAAACACACCTATTGGATGCACAAAATTGGTTAAAAACCTTAATTGGACAAGAATAGGTCTGGGGAGGATGAAAATGACCTAAATGTTCATCCAATGACACAAACACACCTATTGGATGCACAACATTGGTTAAAAACTCTAAATGGACAAAAATAAGCCGAGGGTGGACGAAAATGACCCAAATGTTAATCCTATGACACAAACGAACTTTTTGGATGCATAAGATTGTTTAAAAACCCTAATTGGACAAGAATAAGCCTAGGGAGGACGTAAATGACCTAAATTTTAATCCAATGACACAAATGAACTTATTGGATGCACAAGATTGGTTAAAAACCCTAATTGGACTAGAATAAGCCTACGGAGGACAAAAATGACCTAAATATTAATCCAATGACACAAACACACCTATTGGATGCACAAGATTGGTTAAAAACCCTAATTGGACTAGAATAAGCCTACGGAGGACAAAAATGACCTAAATATTAATCCAATGACACAAACACACCTATTGGATGCACAAGATTGGTTAAAAACCCTAATTGGACTAGAATAAGCCTACGGAGGACAAAAATGACCTAAATATTAATCCAATGACACAAACACACCTATTGGATGCACAAGATTGGTTAAAAACCCTAATTGGACTAGAATAAGCCTACGGAGGACAAAAATGACCTAAATATTAATCCAATGACACAAACACACCTATTGGATGCACAAGATTGGTTAAAAACCCTAATTGCACTAGAACAAGCCTAGGGAGGACGAAAATGACCTAAATGTTAATCCAATGACACAAAGGAACTTATTGGAAGCACAACATTGGTTAAAAACCCAATTGGACAAGAATAAGCTTAGGGAGGACGAAAATGACCTAAATGTAAATCCAATGACACAAATGAATTAATTGGATGCACAAGATTTGTTAAAAAACCCAATTGGACAAGAATAAGCTTAGGGAGGACGAAAATGACCTAAATGTTAATCCAATGACACAAAGGAACTTATTGGATGCACAAGATTGGTTAAAAACCCTAATTGGACAAGAATAAGCCTAGGGAAGATGAAAATGACCTAAATGTTAATCCAATGACACAAAGGAACTTATTGGATGCACAAGATTGGTTAAAAACCCTAATTGGACAAGAATAAGCCTAGGGAAGATGAAAATGACCTAAATGTTAATCCAATGACACAAAGGAACTTATTGGATGCACAAGATTGGTTAAAAACCCTAATTGGACAAGAATAAGCCTAGGGAAGATGAAAATGACCTAAATGTTAATCCAATGACACAAAGGAACTTATTGGATGCACAAGATTGGTTAAAAACCCTAATTGGACAAGAATAAGCCTAGGGAAGATGAAAATGACCTAAATGTTAATCCAATGACACAAAGGAACTTATTGGATGCACAAGATTGGTTAAAAACCCTAATTGGACAAGAATAAGCCTAGGGAAGATGAAAATGACCTAAATGTTAATCCAATGACACAAAGGAACTTATTGGATGCACAAGATTGGTTAAAAACCCTAATTGGACAAGAATAAGCCTAGGGAAGATGAAAATGACCTAAATGTTAATCCAATGACACAAAGGAACTTATTGGATGCACAAGATTGGTTAAAAACCCTAATTGGACAAGAATAAGCCTAGGGAAGATGAAAATGACCTAAATGTTAATCCAATGACACAAAGGAACTTATTGGATGCACAAGATTGGTTAAAAACCCTAATTGGACAAGAATAAGCCTAGGGAAGATGAAAATGACCTAAATGTTAATCCAATGACACAAAGGAACTTATTGGATGCACAAGATTGGTTAAAAACCCTAATTGGACAAGAATAAGCCTAGGGAAGATGAAAATGACCTAAATGTTAATCCAATGACACAAAGGAACTTATTGGATGCACAAGATTGGTTAAAAACCCTAATTGGACAAGAATAAGCCTAGGGAAGATGAAAATGACCTAAATGTTAATCCAATGACACAAAGGAACTTATTGGATGCACAAGATTGGTTAAAAACCCTAATTGGACAAGAATAAGCCTAGGGAAGATGAAAATGACCTAAATGTTAATCCAATGACACAAAGGAACTTATTGGATGCACAAGATTGGTTAAAAACCCTAATTGGACAAGAATAAGCCTAGGGAAGATGAAAATGACCTAAATGTTAATCCAATGACACAAAGGAACTTATTGGATGCACAAGATTGGTTAAAAACCCTAATTGGACAAGAATAAGCCTAGGGAAGATGAAAATGACCTAAATGTTAATCCAATGACACAAAGGAACTTATTGGATGCACAAGATTGGTTAAAAACCAAAATTGGACAAGAAAAAGCCTAAGGAGGACGAAAATGACCTAAATGTAAATCCAAGGACACAAATGAATTAATTGGATGCACAAGATTAGTTAAAAACCATAATTGGACTAGAATAAGCCTAGAGAGGACGAAAATTACGTAAATGTTAATCCAATGACACAAACACAACTATTGGACGCACAATATTGGTTAAAAACCCAAATTGGACAAGAATAAGCTTAGGGAGAACGAAAATGAGCTAAATGTCAATCCAATGACACAAATGAACTAATTGGATGCACAGGATTAGTTAAAAACCCTAATTGGACTAGAATAAGCCTAGGGAGGACGAAAATCGCCTAAATGTTAATCTGATGACACAAACACACCTATTGGATGCACAAAATTGGTTAAAAACCTTAATTGGACAAGAATAAGCCTAGGGAGGACGAAAAAGACCTAAATTATAATCCAATGACACAAATGAACTTATTGGATGCACAAGATTGGACAAAAACCCTAATTGAAATAGAATAAGCCTAGGGAGGACGAAAATGACATAAATTTTAATCCAATGACACAAACATACCTATTGGATGCACAAGATTGGTTAAAAAACCTAATTGTTCTAGAATAATCCCATGGTGGACCAAAATGACCTAAATGTTAATCCAATGACACAAAGGAACTTATTGCATGCACAAAATTGGTTAAAAAACCCTAATTGGACAAGAATAACCCTAAAGAGGACGAAAATGACCTAAATGTAAATCCAATGACACAAATGAACAAATTGGATGCACAAGATTAGTTAAAACCCTTATTGGACTCGAATAAGCCGAGAGAGGACGAAAATGACCTAAATGTTAATACAATGACACAAACACACCTATTGGATGCACAACATTGGTTAAAAACCCAAATTGGACAAGAATAAGCATAGGGAGGACGAAAATGACCTAAATGTAAATCCAATGACACAAATGAACTAATTGGATGCTCAAGATTAGTTATAAACCCTAATTGGATTGGAATAAGCCTAGAGAGAACGAAAATGATGTAAATGTTAATCCAATGACACAAACACAACTATAAGATGCACAACATTGGTTAAAAACCCAAATTGGACAAGAATAAGCTTAGGGAGAACGAAAATGACCTAAAGGTTAATCCAATGACACAAACACACCTATTGGATGCACAACATTAGTTAAAAACCCTAATTGGACTAGAATAAGCCTAGGGAGGACGTAAATGACCTAAACGTTAATCCAATGACACAAACGAACTTTTTGGATGCATAAGATTGTTTAAAAACCCTAGTTGGACAAGAATAAGCCTAGCGAGGATGAAAATGACCTATATGTTAATCCAATAACACAAACACACCTATTGGATGCACAACATTAGTTAAAAACCCTAATTGGACTAGAATAAGCCTAGGGAGGACGTAAATGACCTAAACGTTAATCCAATGACACAAACGAACTTTTTGGATGCATAAGATTGTTTAAAAACCCTAGTTGGACAAGAATAAGCCTAGCGAGGATGAAAATGACCTATATGTTAATCCAATAACACAAACACACCTATTGGATGCACAACATTAGTTAAAAACCCTAATTGGACTAGAATAAGCCTAGGGAGGACGTAAATGACCTAAACGTTAATCCAATGACACAAACGAACTTTTTGGATGCATAAGATTGTTTAAAAACCCTAGTTGGACAAGAATAAGCCTATGGAGGACGTAAATGACCTAAACGTTAATCCAATGACACAAATGAACTTATTGGATGCACAAGACTGGTTAAAAACACAAATTGGACAAGAATAAGTGTAAGGAGGACGAAAATGACCTAAATGTTAGTCCAATGACACAAGTGAACTAATTAGAAGCACAAGATTTGTTAAAAACCCTAATTGGACTAGAATAAGCCTACGGAGGACAAAAATGACCTAAATGTTAATCCAATGACACAAAGGAACTTATTGGATGCACAACATTGGTGAAAAACCTGATTGGACAAGAATAAGCCTAGGGAAGACGAAAATGACCTAAATGTTAATCCAATGACACAAAGGAACTTATTGGATGCACAACATTGGTGAAAAACCTGATTGGACAAGAATAAGCCTAGGGAAGACGAAAATGACCTAAATGTTAATCCAATGACACAAAGGAACTTATTGGATGCACAACATTGGTGAAAAACCTGATTGGACAAGAATAAGCCTAGAGAGGACGAAAATTACCTAAATGTTAATCCAATGACACAAACACAACTATTGGTAGCACAACATTGGTTAAAAACCCAAATTGGACAAGAATAAGCTTAGGGAGAACGAAAATGAGCTAAATGTCAATCCAATGACACAAATGAACTAATTGGATGCACAAGATTAGTTTAAAACCCTAATATGAGCTAAATGTCAATCCAATGACACAAATGAACTAATTGGATGCACAAGATTAGTTAAAAACCCTAATTGGACTAGAATAAGCCTAGAGAGGACGAAAATTACCTAAATGTTAATCCAATGACACAAACACAACTATTGGTAGCACAACATTGGTTAAAAACCCAAATTGGACAAGAATAAGCTTAGGGAGAACGAAAATGAGCTAAATGTCAATCCAATGACACAAATGAACTAATTGGATGCACAAGATTAGTTTAAAACCCTAATTGGACTAGAATAAGCCTAGAGAGGATGAAAATTACCTAAATGTTAATCCAATGACACAAACACAACTATTGGACGCACATCATTGGTTAAAAACTCAAATTGGACAACAATAAGCTTAGGGAGAACAAAAATGACCTAAATGTTAATCCAATGACACAAACACAACTATTGGACGCACATCATTGGTTAAAAACTCAAATTGGACAACAATAAGCTTAGGGAGAACAAAAATGACCTAAATGTTAATCCAATGACACAAACACAACTATTGGACGCACATCATTGGTTAAAAACTCAAATTGGACAACAATAAGCTTAGGGAGAACAAAAATGACCTAAATGTTAATCCAATGACACAAATGAACTAATTGGATGCACAAGATTGGTTAATAACCCTAATTGGACAAGAATAAGCCTAGGGGGGACGAAAATGACCTAAATGTTAATCCAATTACACAAACACACTTATTGGACACACAAGATTGGTTAAAACTCCTAATTGTAATAGAAATAGCCTTGGGAGGACGAAAATGACCTAAATGTTTATTCAATGACACAAACACTGCTATTGGTTGCACAAGATTTGTTAAAAACCCTAATTGGACAGGAATAAGCCTAGGGAAGATGAAAATGACCTAAATGTTAATCCAATGACACAAATGAACTAATTGGATGCACAAGATTGGTTAATAACCCTAATTGGACAAGAATAAGCCTAGAGAGGACGAAAATGACCTAAATGTAAATCCAATGACACAAATGAATTAATTGGATGCACAAGATTAGTTAAAACCCCTAATTGGACTAGAATAAGCCTAGGGAGGACGAAAATCGCCTAAATGTTAATCTAATGACACAAACACACCTATTGGATGCACAAAATTGGTTAAAAACCTTAATTGGACAAGAATAAGCCTAAGGAGGACGAAAATGACCTAAATGTTAATACAACACACCTATTGGATGCACAAGATTGGTTAAAAATCCTAATTGGACAATAATAAGCCTACGGAGGACGAAAATGACCTAAATGTTAATACAACACACCTATTGGATGCACAAGATTAGTTAAAACCCCTAATTGGACTAGGATAATCCTAGGGTGGACGAAAATGACATAAATTAATTCAATGACACAAAGGAACTTATTGGATGCACAAGATTGGTTAAAAACCCTAATTTTTCTAGAATAATCCCATGGTGGACCAAAATGACCTAAATGTTAATCCAATGACACAAAGGTACTTATTGCATGCACAAAATTGGTTAAAAACCCTAATTGGACAAGAATAAGCCTAAAGAGGACGAAAATGACCTAAATGTAAATCCAATGACACAAATGAACTAATTGGATGCACAAGATTGGTTAATAACCCTAATTGGACAAGAATAAGCCTAAAGAGGACGAAAATGACCTAAATGTAAATCCAATGACACAAATGAACTAATTGGATGCACAAGATTGGTTAATAACCCTAATTGGACAAGAATAAGCCTAAAGAGGACGAAAATGACCTAAATGTAAATCCAATGACACAAATGAACTAATTGGATGCACAAGATTGGTTAATAACCCTAATTGGACAAGAATAAGCCTAAAGAGGACGAAAATGACCTAAATGTAAATCCAATGACACAAATGAACTAATTGGATGCACAAGATTGGTTAATAACCCTAATTGGACAAGAATAAGCCTAAAGAGGACGAAAATGACCTAAATGTAAATCCAATGACACAAATGAACTAATTGGATGCACAAGATTGGTTAATAACCCTAATTGGACAAGAATAAGCCTAAAGAGGACGAAAATGACCTAAATGTAAATCCAATGACACAAATGAACTAATTGGATGCACAAGATTGGTTAATAACCCTAATTGGACAAGAATAAGCCTAAAGAGGACGAAAATGACCTAAATGTAAATCCAATGACACAAATGAACTAATTGGATGCACAAGATTGGTTAATAACCCTAATAGGACAAGAATAAGCCTAGGGGGAACGAAAATGACCAAAATGTTAATCCAATTACACAAACACACTTATTGGACACACAACATTGGTTAAAACTCCTAATTGGAATAGAAATAGCCTTGGGAGGACGAAAATGACCCAAATGTTAAATAAATGACACAAACACAGCTTTTGGTCGCACAAGATTTGTTAAAAACCCTAATTGGACAAGAATAAGCCTAGGGAAGATGAAAATGAGCTAAATGTTAATCCAATGACACAAAGGAACTTATTGGATGCACAAAATTGGTTAAAAACCCAAATTGGATAAGAATAAGCCTAAGGAGGACGAAAATGACCTAAATGTAAATCCAATGACACAAATGAATTAATTGGATGCACAAGATTTGTTAAAAATCCTAATTGGACAAGAATAAGCCTAGGGAAGATGAAAATGACCTAAATGTTAATCTAATGACACAAAGGAACTTATTGGATGCACAAGAATGGTTAAAAACCCAAATTGGACAAGAATAAGCCTAAGGAGGACGAAAATGACCTAAATGTAAATCCAATGACACAAATTAATTAATTGGATGCACAAGATTAGTTAAAAACCCTAATTGGACTAGAATAAGCCTAGAGAGGACGAAAATTACCTAAATGTTAATCCAATGACACAAACACAACTATTGGACGCACAATATTGGTTAAAAACCCAAATTGGACAAGAATAAGCTTAGGGAGAATGAAAATGAGCTAAATGTCAATCCAATGACACAAATGAATTAATTGGATGCACAAGATTTGTTAAAAACCCTAATTGGACTAGAATAAGCCTACGGAGGACGAAAATGACCTAAATGTTAATCCAATGACACAAACACACCTATTGGATGCACAAGATTGGTAAAAAACTCAAAATTGACAAGAATAAACTTAGGGAGGACGAAAATGACCTAAAAGTAAATCGAATGACACAAATGAACTAATTGGATGCACAAGATTATTTAAAAACCCTAATTGGACTAGAATAAGCCTAGAGAGGACGAAAATGACCTAAATGTTAATCCAATTACACCAACACACTTATTGGACACACAAGATTGGTTAAAAACCCTAATTGGACTAGAATAAGCCTACGGAGGACGAAAATGACCTAAATGTTAATCCAATTACACCAACACACTTATTGGACACACAAGATTGGTTAAAAACCCTAATTGGACTAGAATAAGCCTACGGAGGACGAAAATGACCTAAATGTTAATCCAATTACACAAACACACTTATTGGACACACAAGATTGGTTAAAACACCTAATTGTAATAGAAATAGCCTTGGGAGGACGAAAATGACCAGAATGTTAATCCAATGACACAAACACAACTATTGGTTGCACAAGATTTGTTAAAAACCCTAATTGGACAAGAATAAGCCTAGGGAAGATGAAAATGACCTAAATGTTAATCCAATGACACAAAGGAATTTATTGGATGCACAAGATTGGTTAAAAACCCAAATTGGACAAGAATAAGCCTAAGGAGGACGAAAATGACCTAAATGTAAATCCAATGACACAAATGATTTAATTGGATGCACAAGATTAGTTAAAAACCCCTATTGGAAAAGAATAAGCCTAGGGAGGATGAAAATGACCTAAATGTTAATCCAATGACATAAACACACCTATTGGATGCACAACATTGGTTAAAAACTCTAAATGGACAAAAATAAGCCAAGGGTGGACGAAAATGACCCAAATGTTAATCCAATGACACAAACGAACTTATTGGATGCATAAGATTGTTTAAAAACCCTAATTGGACAAGAATAAACCTAGGGAGGACGTAAATGACCTAAATGTTAATCCAATGACACAAAGGAACTTATTGGATGCGCAAGATTTGTTAAAAACACAAATTGGACAAGAATAAGCCTAAGGAGGACGAAAATGACTTAAATGTTAGTCCAATGAAACAAGTGAACTAATTGGATGCACAAGATTTGTTAAAAACCCTAATTGGACTAGAATAAGCCTAGGGAGGACTAAAATGACCTAAATGTTAATCCAATGACACAAACACACCTATTGGATGCACAACATTGGTTAAAAACCCTAATTTGACAAGAATAAGCCTAGGGAGAATGAAAAAGACCTATATATTAATCCAAGACAGACATGAATTTATTGGATGCACAAGGTTGGTTAAAAACCCTAATTGGACTAGAATAAGCCTACGGAGGACCAAAATGACCTAAATATTAATCCTATGACACAAACACACCTATTGGATGCACAAGATTGGTTAAAAACCCTAATTGGACTAGAATAAGCCTACGGAGGACCAAAATGACCTAAATATTAATCCTATGACACAAACACACCTATTGGATGCACAAGATTGGTTAAAAACCCTAATTGGACTAGAATAAGCCTACGGAGGACCAAAATGACCTAAATATTAATCCTATGACACAAACACACCTATTGGATGCACAAGATTGGTTAAAAACCCTAATTGGACTAGAATAAGCCTACGGAGGACCAAAATGACCTAAATATTAATCCTATGACACAAACACACCTATTGGATGCACAAGATTGGTTAAAAACCCTAATTGGACTAGAATAAGCCTACGGAGGACCAAAATGACCTAAATATTAATCCTATGACACAAACACACCTATTGGATGCACAAGATTGGTTAAAAACCCTAATTGGACTAGAACAAGCCTAGGGAGGACGAAAATGACCTAAATGTTAATCCAATGACACAAACACAACTATTGGATGCACAACATTGGTTAAAAACCCAAATTGGACAAGAATAAGCTTAGGGAGAGCGAAAGTGAGCTAAATGTCAATCCAATGACACAAATGAACTAATTGGATGAACAAGATCTGTTAATAACCTTAATTGGACAAGAATAAGCCTAGCGAGGATGGAAATGACCTACATGTTAATCCAATAACACAAACACACCTGTTGGATGCAGAAGATTTGTTAAAAACTCTAATTGGACAAGAATAAACATATGGAGGACGAAAATGACCTAAATGTTAATCCAATTACACAAACACACTTATTGGACACACAAGATTGGTTAAAACTCCTAATTGGATTAGAAATAGCCAAGGGAGAAAGAAAATGAACTAAATGTTAATCCAATGACACAAACCCACCTATTGGTTGCACAAGATTGGTTAAAAACCCTAATTGGACTAGAATAATCCCAAGGTGGACAAAAATGACCTAAATGTTAATCCAATGACACAAAGGAACTTATTGGATGCACAAGATTCGTTAAAAACCCTAATTGGACAAGAAGAAGCCTAAAGAGGACGAAAATGACCTAAATGTAAATCCAATGACACAAATGAACAAATTGGATGCACAAGATTAGTTAAAAACCCTAATTGGACTAGAATAAGTCTAGAGAGGAGGAAAATGACCTAAATGTTAATCCAATGAAACAAACACACCTATTGGATGCACAACATTAGTTAAAAACCCAAATTGGACAAGAATAAGCCTAGGGAGGACGAAAATGACCTAAATGTTAATCCAATGACACAAACACAACTATTGAATGCATAACATTGGTTAAAAACCCAAATTGGACAAGAATAAGCTTAGGGAGAACGAAAATGACCTAAATGTTAATCCAATGACACAAATGAACTAATTGGACGCACAAGATTGGTTATAAACCCTAATTAGAAAAGAATAAGCCTAGCGAGGATAAAAATAACCTAAATGTTAATCCAATAACACAAACACACCTATAGGGAGGACGAAAATGACCCAAATGTTAATCCATTGAAACAAACGAACTTATTGGATGCATATGATTGTTTAAAAACCCTAATTGGACAAGAATACGCCTAGGGAGGACGTAAATGACCTAAATGATAATCCAATGACACAAAGGAACTTATTGGATGCACAAAATTGGTTAAAAACCCAAATTGGACAAGAATAAGCCTAAGGAGGACGAAAATGACCTAAATGTTAGTCCAAAATGACACAGGTGAACTAATTGGATGCACAAGATTGGTTAAAAACCCTAATTGGACTAGAATAAGCCTACGGAGGACGAAAATGACCTAAATACTAATGCAATTACACAAACACACCTATTGGATGCACAAGATTGGTTAAAAACCCTTATTGGACTAGAATATCCCTAGGGAGGACGAAAATGACCTAAATGTTAATCCAATTACACAAACACACTTATTGGACACACAAGATTGGTTAAAACCCCTAATTGGATTAGAAATAGCCTAGGGAGGGCGAAAATGACCTAAATGTTAATCCAATGACACAAACACATCTATTGGTTGCACAAGATTTGTTAAAAACTCCAATTGGGCAAGAATAAGCCTAGGTAGGACGAAAATGACCTAAATGTTAATCCAATGACACAAATGAACTTGTTGGATGCACAAGATTGGATAAAAACCGAATTGGACAACAATAAGCCTAGGGAAGACGTAAATGACCATAATTTTAATCAAATGACACAAATGAACTTATTGGAAGCACAAGATTGTTTAAAACCCTTATTGGACAAGAATAAGCCTAGGGAGGATGAAAATGACCTAAATGTTAATGCATTGACATAAACACACCTATTGGATGCACAAGATTGGTTAAAAACCCTAATTGGACTAGAACAAGCCTTGGGAGGACGAAAATGACCTAAATGTTAATCAAATTACACAAACACACTTATTGGACACACAAGATTGGTTAAAACTCCTAATTGGATTAGAAATAGCCTTGGGAGGACAAAAATGACCTAAATGGTAATCCAATGACACAAACACAGCTATTGGTTGCACAAGATTTGTTAAAAACCCTAATTGGACAAGAATAAGCCTAGGGAAGATGAATATGACCTAAAGGTTAATCCAATGACAAAAAGGAACTTATTGGATGCACAAGTTTGGTTAAAAACCCAAATTGGACAAGCATAAGCCTAAGGAGGACGAAAATGACCTAAATGTAAATCCAATGATACAAATGAATTAATTGGATGCACAAGATTAGTTAAAAACCCTAATTGGACTAGAATAAGCCTGGAGAGGACGAAAATGACCTAAATGTAAATCCAATGACACAAATGAACAAAGTGGATGCACAATATTACTTAAAAACCCTAATTGGACTAGAATAAGTCTAGAGAGGACGAAAATGACCTAAATGTTAATCCAATGAAACAAACACACCTATTGGATGCACAACATTAGTTAAAAACCCAAATTGGACAAGAATAAGCTTAGGGAGGACGAAAATGACCTAAATGTAAATCCAATGACACAAATGAACTAATTGAATGCACAAGATTAGTTAAAAACCCTAATTGGACTAGAATAAGCCTAGAGAGGACAAAAATGACTTAAATGTTAATCCAATGAAACAAACACAACTATTGAATGCACAACATTGGTTAAAAACCCAAATTGGACAAGAATAAGCTTAGGGAGAACGAAAATGACCTAAATGTTAATCCAATGACACAAATGAACTAATTGGATGCACAAGATTGGTTAAAAACCCTAATTAGACAAGAATAAGCCTAGCGAGGATAAAAATACCCTAAATGTTAATCCAATAACACAAACACACTATAGGGAGGACGAAAATGACCTAAATGTTAATCCAATGACACAAATAAACTTATTGGATGCATAAGATTGTTTAAAAACCCTAATTGGATAAGAATACGCCTAGGGAGGACGTAAATGACCTAAATGATAATCCAATGACACAAAGGAACTTATTGGATGCACAAAATTGGTTAAAAACCCAAATTGGACAAGAATAAGCCTAAGGAGGACGAAAATGACCTAAATGTTAGTCCAAAATGACACAGGTGAACTAATTGGATGCACAAGATTGGTTAAAAACCCTAATTGGACTAGAATAAGCCTACGGAGGACGAAAATGACCTAAATACTAATGCAATTACACAAACACACCTATTGGATGCACAAGATTGGTTAAAAACCCTTATTGGACTAGAATATCCCTAGGGAGGACGAAAATGACCTAAATGTTAATCCAATTACACAAACACACTTATTGGACACACAAGATTGGTTAAAACTCCTAATTGGATTAGAAATAGCCTAGGGAGGGCGAAAATTACCTAAATGATAATCCAATGACACAAACACATCTATTGGTTGCACAAGATTTGTTAAAAACTCCAATTGGAGAAGAATAAGCCTAGGTTGGACGAAAATGACCTAAATGTTAATCCAATGACACAAATGAACTTGTTGGATGCACAAGATTGGATAAAAACCCTAATAGGACAACAATAAGCCTAGGGAAGACGTAAATGACCATAATTTTAATCAAATGACACAAATGAACATATTGGAAGCACAAGATTGTTTAAAACCCTTATTGGACAAGAATAAGCCTAGGGAGGATGAAA
>NC_021163.2:39237453-39238781 GCF_000331145.2 Cicer arietinum | reverse complement strand
AATTAGGGTTTTTACCCAATCTTGTGCATCCAATAGGTGTGTTTGTGTCATCGAATTAACATTGAGGTCATTTTCGTCCTCCCTAGGCTTATTCTAGTCTAATTATGGGTTTTTACCAATCTTGTGCATCCAATAGGTGTGTTTGTGTCATAAGAATAACATTTAGGTCATTTTCGTCCTTCCTAGGCATATTCTAGTAAAATTAGGGTTTTTAACCAATCTTGTGCATCCAATAGGTTCATTTGTGTGATTGGATTTACATTTAGGTCATTTTCGTCCTCCTTAGGCTTATTCTTGTCCAATTAGAGTTTTTAACAAATTTTGTGCATCCAATAGGTGTGTTTGTGTTATTGGATTAACATTTAGGTCGTTTTCATCCTCCCTAGGCTTATTCTTGTCCAATTATGGTTATTAACCAATCTTGTGCATCCAATAAGTTCCTTTGTGTCATTGGATTAACATTTCGGTCATTTAAGTCCGCCATAGGCTTATTCTTGTCCAATTAAGGTTTTTAAACAATCTTGTGCATCCAATAAGTTCATTTGTGTCATTGGATTAACATTTAGGTCATTTTCGTCCTCCCTAGGCTTATTTTTGAAGAATTAGGGTTTTTAACCAATCTTATGCATCTAATAAGTTCCTTTGTGTCATTGGATTTACATTTCGGTCATTTAAGTCCGCCCTAGGCTTATTCTTGTCCAATTAAGGTTTTTAAACAATCTTGTGCATCCAATAAGTTCATTTGTGTCATTGGATTAACATTTAGGGCATTTTCGTCCTCCATAGGCTTATTCTTGTCCAATTAGAGTTTTTAACAAATTTTGTGCATCCAATAGGTGTGTTTGTGTTATTGGATTAACATTTAGGTCGTTTTCATCCTCCCTAGGCTTATTCTTGTCCAATTAGAGTTTTTAACAAATTTTGTGCATCCAATAGGTGTGTTTGTGTTATTGGATTAACATTTAGGTCGTTTTCATCCTCCCTAGGCTTATTCTTGTCCAATTAAGGTTTTTAAACAATCTTGTGCATCCAATAAGTTCATTTGTGTCATTGGATTAACATTTAGGGCATTTTCGTCCTCCATAGGCTTATTCTTGTCCAATTAGAGTTTTTAATCAATCTTCTCATCCAATAGACGTGTTTGTGTCATTGGATTATATTTAGCTCTTTTTCGTCCTTCCTAGGCTTATTCTTGTCCAATTAGAGTTTTTAACCAATCTTCTGCATCCAATAGATGTGTTTGTGTCATCGGATTACATTTAGGTCATTTTCATCCTCCCTAGGCTTATTCTTGTCTAATTAGGGTTTTTAATAAATCTTATGCATCC
>NC_021163.2:39208061-39237066 GCF_000331145.2 Cicer arietinum | reverse complement strand
AATCTTGTGAATCCATTAAGTTCATTTGTGTCATTGGATTAACATCTAGGTCATTTTTGTCCTCCCTAGGTTTATTCTAGTCCAATTAGGGTTTTTACCCAATCTTGTGCATCCAATAGGTGTGTTTGTGTCATCGAATTAACATTTAGGTCATTTTCGTCCTCCCTAGGCTTATTCTAGTTCCATTAGGGTTTTTAACCAATCTTGTGCATCCAATAAGTTTATTTGTGTCATTGGATTAACATTTAGGTCATTTTCGTCCTCCTTAGACTTATTCTTGTCCAATTAGGGTTTTTCACCAATATCGTGCATACAATAAGTTCCTTTGTGTCATTGGATTAACATTTAGGTTATTTTTGTCCGCCCTAGGCTTATTCTTGTCCAATTAGGGTTTTTAACCAATATTGTGCATCCAATAGGATTTGTAACCAATCTTGTGCATCCATTAAGTTCAGTTGTGTCATTGGATTAACATTTCGGTTATTTAAGTCCGCCTTAGGCTTATTGTTGTCCAATTAAGGTTTTTAAACAATCTTGTGCATGCAATAAGTTCATTTGTGTCATTGGATTAACATTTAGGTCATTTTCGTGCTCCCTAGACTTATTCTAGTCCAATTTTGGTTTTCAACTAATCTTGTGCATCCAATAAGTGTGTTTGTGTCATTGGATTAACATTTAGGTCATTTTCGTCATCCCTAGTCTTATTCTAGTCCAATTAGAATTTCTAACCAATCTGGTGCATTCAATAGGTGTGTTTGTGTCGTTGGATAAACATTTAGGTCATTTTCTGCCTCTCTAGGCTTATTCTAGTTCAATTAGGGTTTTTAGCCAATCTTATGCATCCAATAAATTCATTTGTATCATTGGATTAACATTTAGGTAATTTTCATCCTCCCTAGGCTTATTCAAGTCCAATTAGGGGTTTTAACCAATATTGTGCATCCAATAGTTGTGTTTGTGTCGTTGGATTAACATTTAATACAATTTCGTCCTCCTTAGGCTTATTCTAGTCCAATTAGGGTTTTTAACCAATCTTGTGCATCCAATAAGTTCGTTTGTTTCATTGGATTAACATTTAGGTCATTTTCGTCCCCCCTAAGCGTATTCTTGTCCAATTAGGGTTTTTAACCAATGTTGTGCATCCAATAGGTGTGTTTGGGTCATTGGATTAACATTTAAGTCATTTTGGTCCTCGCTAGGCTAATTCTAGTCCAATTAGGTATTTTAACCAATCTTGTGAATCCAATAAGTTCATTTGTATCATTGGATTTACATTTAGGTCATTTTTGTCCTCCCTAGGTTTATTCTAGTACAATTAGGGTTTTTACCCAATCTTGTGCATCCAATAGGTGTGTTTGTGTCATTGGATGAACATTTAGGTCATATTCGTCCTCCCTAGGTTTATTCTAGTCCAATTAGGGTTTTTACCCAATCTTGTGCATCCAATAGGTGTGTCTGTGTTATCGGATTAACATTTAGATCATTTGCATCCTCCCTTGGCTTATTCTTGTCCAATTAAGGTTTTTAACCAATCTTGTACATGCAATAAGTTCATTTGTGTCATGGTCATTTTCGTCCTCCCTAGGTTTATTCTAGTCCAATTAGGGTTTTTACCCAATCTTGTGCATCCAATAGGTGTGTCTGTGTTATCGGATTAACATTTAGATCATTTGCATCCTCCCTTGGCTTATTCTTGTCCAATTAAGGTTTTTAACCAATCTTGTACATGCAATAAGTTCATTTGTGTCATGGTCATTTTCGTCCTCCCTAGGTTTATTCTAGTCCAATTAGGGTTTTTACCCAATCTTGTGCATCCAATAGGTGTGTCTGTGTTATCGGATTAACATTTAGATCATTTGCATCCTCCCTTGGCTTATTCTTGTCCAATTAAGGTTTTTAACCAATCTTGTACATGCAATAAGTTCATTTGTGTCATGGTCATTTTCGTCCTCCCTAGGTTTATTCTAGTCCAATTAGGGTTTTTACCCAATCTTGTGCATCCAATAGGTGTGTTTGAGTCATTGGTTTAACATTTAGGTCATTTTCATCCTCCCTAGGCTTATTCTTGTCCAATTAGGGTTATTAACCAATCTTCTGCCTCCAATAAGTTCCTTTGTGTCATTGGATTAACATTTCAGTCATTTAAGTCCGCCCTAGGCTTATTCTTGTCCAATTAAGGTTTTTAAACAATCTTGTGCATCCAATAAGTTCATTTGTGTCATTGGATAAACATTTAGGTCATTTTCGTCCTCTCTAGGCTTATTTTTGACGAATTAGGGTTTTTAACCAATCTTGTGCATCTAATAAGTTCCTTTGTGTCATTGGATTAACATTTCGGTCATTTAAGTCCGCCCTAGGCTTATTCTTGTCCAATTAGGGTTTTTAACCAATCTTGTGCATCTAATAAGTTCCTTTGTGTCATTGGATTAACATTTCGGTCATTTAAGTCCGCCCTAGGCTTATTCTTGTCCAATTAGGGTTTTTAACCAATCTTGTGCATCTAATAAGTTCCTTTGTGTCATTGGATTAACATTTCGGTCATTTAAGTCCGCCCTAGGCTTATTCTTGTCCAATTAAGGTTTTTAAACAATCTTGTGCATCAAATAAGTTCATTTGTGTCATTGGATTAACATTTAGGGAATTTTCGTCCTCCCCAGGCTTATTCTTGTCCAATTAGAGTTTTTAATCAATCTTCTCGTCCAATAGATGTGTTTGTGTCATTGGATTATATTTAGGTCATTTTCGTCCTTCCTAGGATTATTCTTGTCCAATTAGAGTTTTTAACCGATCTCCTGCATCCAATAGATGTGTTTGTGTCATCAGATTACATTTAGGTCATTTTCATCCTCCCTAGGCTTATTCTTGTCTAATTAGGGTTTTTAATAAATCTTGTGCATCCAAAAGGTCTGTCTGTGTTATCGGATTAACATTTAGATCATTTGCATCCTCCCTTGGCTTATTCTTGTCCAATTAAGGGTTTTAACCATTCTTGTGCATCCAATAGGTGTGTTTGAGTCATTGGTTTAACATTTAGGTCATTTTTGTCCTCCCTAGGCCTATTCTTGTCCAATTAAGTTTTTTAACCAATCTTGTCTAGGCTTATTCTTGTCTAATTAGGGTTTTTAATAAATCTTGTGCATCCAAAAGGTCTGTCTGTGTTATCGGATTAACATTTAGATCATTTGCATCCTCCCTTGGCTTATTCTTGTCCAATTAAAGTTTTTAACCATTCTTGTGCATCCAACAGGTGTGTTTGAGTCATTGGTTTAACATTTAGGTCATTTTTGTCCTCCCTAGGTTTATTCTAGTCCAATTAGGGTTTTTACCCACTCTTGTGCATCCAATAGGTGTGTTTGTGTCATCGAATTAACATTTATGTCATTTTCGTCCTCCCTAGGCTTATTCTAGTTCCATTAGGGTTTTTAACCAATCTTGTGCATCAAATAAGTTCATTTGTGTCATTGGATTAACATTTAGGTCATTTTCGTCCTCCTTAGGCTTATTTTTGACCAATTAGGGTTTTTAACCAATGTTGTGCATCCAATAAGTTCCTTTGTATCATTGGATTAACATTTAGGTCATTTTCGTTCTCCCTAGGCTTATTCTTGTCCAATAAGGGTTTTTAACTAATCTTGTGCATCCAATTAGTTCATTTATGTCATTGGATTTACATTTAGGTCATTTTCGTCCTCCTTAGACTTATTCTTGTCCAATTAGGGTTTTTAACCAATATCGTGCATACAATAAGTTCCTTTGTGTCATTGGATTAACATTTAGGTTATTTTTGTCTGCCCTAGGCTTATTCTTGTCCAATTAAGGTTTTTAAACAATCTTGTGCATTCAATAAGTTCATTTGTGTCATTGGATTAACATTTAGGTCATTTGCATCCTCCCTTGGCTTATTCTTGTCCAATTAGGGTTTTTAACCAATATTGTGCATCCAATAGGATTTGTAACCAATCTTGTGCATCCATTAAGTTCAGTTGTGTCATTGGATTAACATTTCGGTCATTTAAGTCCGCCCTAGGCTTATTCTTGTCCAATTAAGGATTTTAAACAATCTTGTGCATCCAATAAGTTCATTTGTGTCATTGGATTAACATTTAGGCCATTTTCGTGCTCCCTAGACTTATTCTAGTCCAATTTTGGTTTTTAACTAATCTTGTGCATCCAATAAGTGTGTGTGTGTCATTGGATTAACATTTAGGTCATTTTCGTCATCCCTAGGCTTATGCTAGTCCAATTAGAATTTCTAACCAATCTGGTGCATCCAATAGGTGTGTTTGTGTCGTTGGATAAACATTTAGGTTATTTTCTGCCTCTCTAGGCTTATTCTAGTTCAATTAGGGTTTTTAGCCAATCTTATGCATCCAATAAGTTCATTTTTATCATTGGATTAACATTTAGGTAGTTTTCATCCTCCCTAGGCTTATTCAAGTCCAATTAGGGTTTTTAACCAATCTGTTGCATCCAATAGGTGTGTTTGTTCGTTGGATTAACATTTAATACATTTTCGTCCTCCCGAGGCTTATTCTAGTCCATTTAGGGTTTTTAACCAATCTTGTGCATCCAATAGGGGTGTTTGTGTCATTGGATGAACATTAAGGTCATTTTCGTCCTCCTCTTGTCCAATTAAGGTTTTTAACCAATCTGTTGCATCCAATAGGTGTGTTTGTGTCATTGGATGAACATTAAGGTCATTTTCGTCCTCCTCTTGTCCAATTAAGGTTTTTAACCAATCTGTTGCATCCAATAGGTGTGTTTGTGTCATTGGATGAACATTAAGGTCATTTTCGTCCTCCTCTTGTCCAATTAAGGTTTTTAACCAATCTGTTGCATCCAATAGGTGTGTTTGTGTCATTGGATTAACATTTAGGTCATTTTCGTCCTCCTTAGGCTTATTCTAGTCCAATTAGGGTTTTTTAACAAATCTTGTGCATCCGATTAGTTCATTTTTGTCATTGGATTTACATTTAGGTCATTTTCGTCCTCCTTTGGTTTATTCTAGTCCAATTAGGATTTTTAACCAATCTTGTTCATCCAATAACTTCATCTGTGTCATTGGATTAACTTTTAGGTCATTTTTGTTCTCCTTAGGCTTATTCTTGTCCAATTAGGATTTTTAACCAAACTTGTGCATCCAATAATTTCCTTCGTTTCATTGTATTAACATTTAGGTCATTTTCGTCCTCCCTAGGCTTATTCTAGTTCAATTAGGGGTTTTAGCCAATCTGGTGCATGCAATAAGTTCATTTGTGTCATTGGATTAACATTTTGGTCATTTACGTCCTCCCTAGGCTTATTCTTGTCCAATTAGGGTTTTTATTCAATCCTGTGCATCCAATAAGTTCATTTGTGTCATTGGATTTACATTTAGTTCATTCTCTTCCTCCCAAGGCTTATTCTTGTCCAATTAGAGTTTTTAACATATTGTGTATCCAATAGGTGTGTTTGTGTTATTGGATTAACATTTAGGTCATTTTCATCCTCCCTAGGTGTATTCTTGTCAAATTAGGGGCTTTAACCACTCCTGTGCATCCAATTATTTCATTTATGTCATTGGATTAACATTTAGGTCATTTTTGTCCTCCCTAAGCTTATTCTTGTCCAATTAGGGTTTTTAACCAATCTTGTGCATCCAATAAGTTCCTTTGTGTCATTGGATTAACATTTAGGTCATTTTTGTCCTCCCTAAGCTTATTCTTGTCCAATTAGGGTTTTTAACCAATCTTGTGCATCCAATAAGTTCCTTTGTGTCATTGGATTAACATTTAGGTCATTTTTGTCCTCCCTAAGCTTATTCTTGTCCAATTAGGGTTTTTAACCAATCTTGTGCATCCAATAAGTTCCTTTGTGTCATTGGATTAACATTTAGGTCATTTTTGTCCTCCCTAAGCTTATTCTTGTCCAATTAGGGTTTTTAACCAATGTTGTGCATCTAATAGGTGTATTTGATTCATTGGATTAACATTTAGGTCATTTTTGTCTTCCCTAGGCTTATTCTAGTCCAAATAGGGTTTTTAACTAATCTTGTGCATCCAATTAGTTCATTTGTGTCATTGGATTTACATTTAGGTCATTTTCGTCCTCCTTAGACTTATTCTTGTCCAATTAGGGTTTTTAACCAATCTTGTGCATCCAATAAGTTCCTTTGTGTCATTGGATTAACATTTAGGTCATTTTCCGGCAACCTATTATTATCCTAGTCCAATAGGTCCGTTTGTGTCATTCGATTAAAATTTAGGTCGTTATCGTCCTCCCTAGGCTTATTCTTGTCCAATTAGTGTTGTTAACCAATCTTATGCATCCAATAGGCGTGTTTATGTCATTGGATTAACAATTAGGTCATTTTCATCCTCCCTAGGCTTATTCTTTTCCAATAAGGGTTTTTAACCAATCTTGTGCTTCCAATAAGTTCATTTGTGTCATTGGATTAACATTTAGGTCATTTACGTCCTCCCTAGGCTTTTTCTTGTCCAATTAGGGTTTTTATCCAATCTTGTGCATCAAATAAGTTCATTTGTGTCATTAGATTAACATTTAAGTTATTTTCGTCCGCCCTAGGCTTATTCTTGTCCAATTAGTGTTGTTAACCAATCTTATGCATCCAATAGGCGTGTTTATGTCATTGGATTAACAATTAGGTCATTTTCATCCTCCCTAGGCTTATTCTTTTCCAATAAGGGTTTTTAACCAATCTTGTGCTTCCAATAAGTTCATTTGTGTCATTGGATTAACATTTAGGTCATTTACGTCCTCCCTAGGCTTTTTCTTGTCCAATTAGGGTTTTTATCCAATCTTGTGCATCAAATAAGTTCATTTGTGTCATTAGATTAACATTTAAGTTATTTTCGTCCGCCCTAGGCTTATTCTTGTCCAATTAGTGTTGTTAACCAATCTTATGCATCCAATAGGCGTGTTTATGTTAGTCCAATTTGGGTTTTTAACCAATCTTGTGCATCCAATAAGTTTATTTGTGTCATTGGATTAACAATTACGTCTTTTTCATCCTCCCTAGGTTTATTCTTGTCCAATTAGGGTTTTTAACCAATGTTGTGCATCCAACAGGTGTGTTTGTGTCATTGGATTAACATTTAGGTCATTTTCATCCTCCTTAGGCTTATTCTTTTCCAATAAGGGTTTTTAACCAATCTTGTGCTTCCAATAAGTTCATTTGTGTCATTGGAAGAACATTTAGGTTATTTTCATCCTCCCTAGGCTTATTCTTGTCCAATTAGGGTTTTGAAACAATCTTGTGCATCCAATAGCTGTGTTTGTGTCATTGGATTAACATTTAGGTCATTTTCATCCTCCTTAGGCTTATTCTTTTCCAATTAGGGTTTTTAACCAGTCTTATGCATCCAATAAGTTCCTTTGTGTCATTGGATTAACATTTAGGTCATTTACGTCCTCCCTACGCTTATTCTTGTCCAATTAGGGTTTTGAAACAATCTTGTGCATCCAATAAGTTCATTTGTGTCAAGGGATTAACATTTAGGTCATTTTCATCCTCCCTAGGTTTATACTTGTCTAATTAGGCTTTTTAATAAATCTTGTGCATCCAATACGTATGTCTGTGTCATCGGATTAACATTTAGATCATTTGCATCCTCCATTGGCTTATTCGTGTCCAATTAGGGTTTTTAACCTATCTTGTGAATCCAATAGGTGTGTTTGAGTCATTGGATTAGAATTTAGGTCATTTTTGTCCTTCCTAGGCTTATCCTAGTCCAATTAGGGTTTTTAACCAATGTTGTGCATCCAATAAGTTCATTGTGTCATTGATTAATTTTTAGGTCATTTTCGTCCTCCTTAGGCTTATTCTAGTCCAATCAGGGTTTTTAACAAATCTTCTGCATCCGATTAGTTCATTTCTGTCATTGAATTTACATTTAGGTGATTTTTGTCCTCCTTAGGCTTATTCTAGTCCAATTAGGGTTTTTAACTAATCTTGTGCATCCAATTAGTTCATTTGTGTCATTGGATTTACATTTAGGTCATTTTCGTCCTCCTTAGACTTATTCTTGTCCAAGTAGGGTTTTTAACCAATATCGTGCATACAATCAGTTCCTTTGTGTCATTGGATTAACATTTAGGTTATTTTCGTCCGCCCTAGGGTTATTCTTGTCCAATTAGGAATTGTAACCAATCTTGTGCATCCATTAAGTTCAGTTGTGTCATTGGATTAACATTTCGGTCATTTAAGTCCGCCCTAGGCTTATTCTTGTCCAATTAAGGTTTTTAAACAATCTTGTGCATCCAATAAGTTCATTTGTGTCATTGGATTAACATTTAGGTCATTTTCGAGCTCCCTAGACTTATTCTAGTTCAATTTTGGTTTTTAACAAATCTTGTGCATCCAATAAGTGTGTTTGTGTCATTGGATTAACATTTATGTCATTTTCGTCATCCCTAAGCTTATTCTAGTCCAATTAGAATTTTTAACCAATCTTGTGCATCCAATAGGTGTGTTTGGGTCGTTGGATAAACATTTAGGTCATTTTCCGCCTCTCTAGGCTTATTCTAGTTCAATTAGGGTTTTTAGCCAATCTTATTCATCCAATAAGTTCATTTGTATCATTGGATTAACATTTAGGTAATTTTCATCCTCCCTAGGCTTATTCAACTCCAATTAGGGGTTTTAACCAATCTTTTGCATCCAATACGTGTGTTTGTATCGTTGGATTAACATTTAATTCATTTTCGTCCTCCCTAGGCTTATTCTAATCCATTTAGGGTTATTAACCAATCTTGTGCATCCAATAGTTGTGTTTGTGTCATTGGATTAACATTTAGGTCATTTTCGTCCACCCTAGGCTAATTCTAGTCCAATTAGGGTTTTTAACCAATCTTGTGCATCAATAGTTGTGTTTGTGTCATTGGATTAACATTTAGGTCATTTCCGTCCTCCTTAGGCTTATTCTAGTCCAATTAGGGTTTTTAACAAATCTTTTGCCTCCGATTAGTTCATTTTTGTCATTGGATTTACATTTAGGTCATTTTCGTCCTCCTTTGGTTTATTCTAGTCCAATTAGGATTTTTAACCAATCTTGTTCACGCAATAACTTCATCTGTGTCATTGGATTAACTTTTAGGTCATTTTTGTTCTCCTTAGGCTTATTCTTGTCCAATTAGGGTTTTTAACCAGTCTTGTGCATCCAGTTATTTCATTTATGTCATTTGATTAACATTTAGGTCATTTGCATCCTCCCTTGGCTTATGCTTGTCCAATTAGGGTTTTTAACCAATGTTGTGCATCCAATAGGTGTGTTTGAGTCATTGGTTTAACATTTAAGTCATTTTTGTCCTCCCTGGGCTTATTCCTTTCCAATTAGGGTTTTTAACCAATCTTGTGAATCCAATAAGTTCATTTGTGTCATTGGATTTACATTTAGGTCATTTTTGTCCTCCCTAGGTTTATTCTAGTCCAATTAGGGTTTTTACCCAATCTTGTGCATCCAATAGGTGTGTTTGTGTCATCGAATTAACATTTAGGTCATTTTCGTCCTCCCTAGGCTTATTCTAGTCTAATTATGGGTTTTAACCAATCTTGTGCATCCAATAGGTGTGTTTGGGTCATAAGAATAACATTTAGGTCATTTCCGTCCTTCCTAGGCATATTCTAGTCAAATTAGGGTTTTTAACCAATCTTGTGCAACCAATAGGTTGATTTGTGTGATTGGATTAACATTTAGGTCATTTTCGTCCTCCTTAGGCTTATTCTTGTCCAATTAGGGTTATTAACCAATCTCGTGCATCCAATAAGTACCTTTGTGTCATTGGATTAACATTTAGGTCATTTTCGTCCTCCCTAGGCTTATTCTAGTCTAATTATGGGTTTTAACCAATCTTGTGCATCCAATAGGTGTGTTTGTGTCATCGAATTAACATTTAGGTCATTTTCGTCCTCCTTAGGCTTATTCTTGTCCAATTAGGGTTATTAACCAATCTCGTGCATCCAATAAGTACCTTTGTGTCATTGGATTAACATTTAGGTCATTTTCGTCCTCCCTAGGCTTATTTTTGAAGAATTAGGGTTTTAAACCAATCTTGTGCATCTAATAAGTTCCTTTGTATCATTGGATTAACATTTAGGTCATTTAAGTTCGCCCTAGGCTTATTCTTGTCCAAATAAGATTTTTAAACAATCTTGTGTATCCAATAAGTTCATTTGTGTCATTGGATTAACATTTAGGGCATTTTCGTCCTCCCTAGGCTTATTCTTGTCCAATTAGAGTTTTTAATCAATCTTCTCATCCAATAGATGTGTTTGTGTCATTGGATTATATTTAGGTCATTTTCGTCCTTCCTAGGCTTATTCTTGTCCAATTAGAGTTTTTAACCAATCTCCTGCATCCAATAGATGTGCTTGTGTCATTGGATTATATTTAGGTCATTTTCATCCTCCCTAGGCTTATTCTTGTCTAGTTAGGGTTTTTAATAAATCTTGTGCATCCAATAGGTGTGTCTGTGTTATCGGATTAACATTTAGATCATTTGCATCCTCCCTTGGCTTATTCTTGTCCAATTAGGGTTTTTAACCAATGTTGTGCATCCAATAGGTGTGTTTGTGTCACCGAATTAACATTTAGGTCATTTTCGTCCTCCCTAGGCGTATTCTAGTTCCATTAGGGTTTTTAACCAATCTTGTGCGTCCAATAAGTTCATTTGTGTCATTGGATTAACATTTAAGTCATTTTCGTCCTCCCTAGGCTAATTCTAGTCCAATTAGGTATTTTAACCAATCTTGTGAATCCAATAAGTTCATTTGTGTCATAGGATGAACATTTAGGTCATTTTCGTCCTCCTTGGGCTTATTCTAGTCCAATTAGGGTTTTTACCCAATCTTGTGCATCCAATAGGTGTGTTTGTGTCGTTGGATTAACATTTAATACATTTTCGTCCTCCCTAGGCTAATTCTAGTCCAATTAGGTATTTTAACCAATCTTGTGAATCCAATAAGTTCATTTGTGTCATAGGATGAACATTTAGGTCATTTTCGTCCTCCTTGGGCTTATTCTAGTCCAATTAGGGTTTTTACCCAATCTTGTGCATCCAATAGGTGTGTTTGTGTCGTTGGATTAACATTTAATACATTTTCGTCCTCCCTAGGCTAATTCTAGTCCAATTAGGTATTTTAACCAATCTTGTGAATCCAATAAGTTCATTTGTGTCATAGGATGAACATTTAGGTCATTTTCGTCCTCCTTGGGCTTATTCTAGTCCAATTAGGGTTTTTACCCAATCTTGTGCATCCAATAGGTGTGTTTGTGTCGTTGGATTAACATTTAATACATTTTCGTCCTCCCTAGGCTAATTCTAGTCCAATTAGGTATTTTAACCAATCTTGTGAATCCAATAAGTTCATTTGTGTCATAGGATGAACATTTAGGTCATTTTCGTCCTCCTTGGGCTTATTCTAGTCCAATTAGGGTTTTTACCCAATCTTGTGCATCCAATAGGTGTGTTTGTGTCGTTGGATTAACATTTAATACATTTTCGTCCTCCCTAGGCTAATTCTAGTCCAATTAGGTATTTTAACCAATCTTGTGAATCCAATAAGTTCATTTGTGTCATAGGATGAACATTTAGGTCATTTTCGTCCTCCTTGGGCTTATTCTAGTCCAATTAGGGTTTTTACCCAATCTTGTGCATCCAATAGGTGTGTTTGTGTCGTTGGATTAACATTTAATACATTTTCGTCCTCCCTAGGCTAATTCTAGTCCAATTAGGTATTTTAACCAATCTTGTGAATCCAATAAGTTCATTTGTGTCATAGGATGAACATTTAGGTCATTTTCGTCCTCCTTGGGCTTATTCTAGTCCAATTAGGGTTTTTACCCAATCTTGTGCATCCAATAGGTGTGTTTGTGTCGTTGGATTAACATTTAATACATTTTCGTCCTCCCTAGGCTAATTCTAGTCCAATTAGGTATTTTAACCAATCTTGTGAATCCAATAAGTTCATTTGTGTCATAGGATGAACATTTAGGTCATTTTCGTCCTCCTTGGGCTTATTCTAGTCCAATTAGGGTTTTTACCCAATCTTGTGCATCCAATAGGTGTGTTTGTGTCGTTGGATTAACATTTAATACATTTTCGTCCTCCCTAGGCTAATTCTAGTCCAATTAGGTATTTTAACCAATCTTGTGAATCCAATAAGTTCATTTGTGTCATAGGATGAACATTTAGGTCATTTTCGTCCTCCTTGGGCTTATTCTAGTCCAATTAGGGTTTTTACCCAATCTTGTGCATCCAATAGGTGTGTTTGTGTCGTTGGATTAACATTTAATACATTTTCGTCCTCCCTAGGCTAATTCTAGTCCAATTAGGTATTTTAACCAATCTTGTGAATCCAATAAGTTCATTTGTGTCATAGGATGAACATTTAGGTCATTTTCGTCCTCCTTGGGCTTATTCTAGTCCAATTAGGGTTTTTAACCAATCTTGTGCATCCAATAAGTGTGTTTGTGTCATTAGATTAACATTTAGGTCATGTTCGTCATCCCTAGGCTTATGCTAGTCCAATTAGAATTTCTAACCAATCTGGTGCATCCAATTGGTGGGTTTGTGTCGTTGGATAAACATTTAGGTCATTTTCTGCCTCTCTAGGCTTATTCTAGTTCAATTAGGGTTTTTAGCCAATCTTATGCATCCAATAAGTTCATTTGTATCATTGGATTAACATTTAGGTAACTTTCATCCTCCCTAGGCTTATTCAAGTCCAATTAGGGGTTGTAACCAATCTTTTGCATCCAATAGGTGTGTTTGTGTCGTTGGATTAACATTTAATACATTTTCGTCCTCCCTAGGCTTATTCTAGTCCATTTAGGGTTTTTAACCAATCTTGTGCATCCAATAAGTTCGTTTGTTTCATTGGATTAACATTTAGGTCATTTTCGTCCCCCCTAAGCGTATTCTTGTCCAATTAGGGTTTTTAACCAATGTTGTGCATCCAATAAGTTCATTTGTGTCATTGGATTAACATTTAGGTCATTTTCGTCCCCCCTAAGCGTATTCTTGTCCAATTAGGGTTTTTAACCAATGTTGTGCATCCAATAAGTTCATTTGTGTCATTGGATTAACATTTAGGTCATTTTCGTCCACCCTAGGCTTATTCTTGTCCAATTAGAGTTTTTAACTAATCTTCTGCATCCAATAGATGTGTTTGTGTCATTGGATTATATTTAGGTCATTTTCATCCTCCCTAGGCTTATTCTTGTCTAGTTAGGGTTTTTAATAAATCTTGTGAATCCAATAGGTGTGTCTGTGTTATCGGATTAACATTTAGATTATTTGCATCCTCCCTTGGCTTATTCTTGTCCAATTAGGGTTTTTAACCAATGTTGTGCATCCAATAAGTTCATTTGTGTCATTGGATTAACATTTAGGTCATTTTCGTCCTCCCTAGGCTTATTCTAGTCTAATTATGGGTTTTAACCAATCTTGTGCATCCAATAGGTGTGTCTGTGTTATCGGATTAACATTTAGATTATTTGCATCCTCCCTTGGCTTATTCTTGTCCAATTAGGGTTTTTAACCAATGTTGTGCATCCAATAGGTGTGTTTGAGTGATTGGTTTAACATTTAGGTCATTTTTGTCCTCCCTAGGCTTATTTTTGTCCAATTAGGTTTTTTAACCAATCTTGTGAATCCAATAAGTTCATTTGTGTCATTGGATTAACATTTAGGTCATTTTTGTCCTCCCTAGGCTTATTTTTGTCCAATTAGGTTTTTTAACCAATCTTGTGAATCCAATAAGTTCATTTGTGTCATTGGATTAACATTTAGGTCATTTTTGTCCTCCCTAGGCTTATTTTTGTCCAATTAGGTTTTTTAACCAATCTTGTGAATCCAATAAGTTCATTTGTGTCATTGGATTAACATTTAGGTCATTTTTGTCCTCCCTAGGTTTATTCTAGTCCAATTAGGGTTTTTACCCAATCTTGTGCATCCAATAGGTGTGTTTGTGTCATAAGAATAACATTTAGGTCATTTTCGTCCTTCCTAGACATATTCTAGTCAAATTAGGGTTTTTAACCAATCTTGTGCATCCAATAGGTTCATTTGTGTGATTGGATTAACATTTAGGTCATTTTCATCCTCCTTAGGCTTATTCTTGTCCAATTAGAGTTTTTAACAAATCTTGTGCATCCAATAGGTTCATTTGTGTGATTGGATTAACATTTAGGTCATTTTCATCCTCCTTAGGCTTATTCTTGTCCAATTAGGGTTTTTAACCAATCTTGTGCATCCAATAATTTCATTTGTGTCATTGGATTAACATTTAGGTCATTTTCGTCCTCCATAGGCTTATTTTTGACGAATTAGGGTTTTTAACCAATCTTGTGCATCTAATAAAGTCCTTTGTGTCATTGGATTAACATTTCGGTCATTTAAGTCCGCCCTAGGCTTATTCTTGTCCAATTAAGGTTTTTAAACGATCTTGTGCATCATATAAGTTCATTTGTGTCATTGGATTAACATTTAGGGAATTTTCGTCCTCCCCAGGCTTATTCTTGTCCATTTAGGTCATTTTCGTCCTTCCTAGGATTATTCTTGTCCAATTAGAGTTTTTAACCAATCTCCTGCATCTAATAGATGTGTTTGTGTCATCAGATTACATTTAGGTCATTTTCATCCTCCCTAGGCTTATTCTTGTCTAATTAGGGTTTTTAATAAATCTTGTGCATCCAAAAGGTGTGTCTGTGTTATCGGATTAACATTTAGATCATTTGCATCCTCCCTTGGCTTATTCTTGTCCAATTAAAGTTTTTAACCATTCTTGTGCATCCAACAGGTGTGTTTGAGTCATTGGTTTAACATTTAGGTCATTTTTGTCCTCCCTAGGTTTATTCTAGTCCAATTAGGGTTTTTACCCAATCTTGTGCATCCAATAGGTGTGTTTGTGTCATCGAATTAACATTTAGGTCATTTTCGTCCTCCCTAGGCTTATTCTAGTCTAATTATGGGTTTTAACCAATCTTGTGCATCCAATAGGTGTGTTTGTGTCATAAGAATAACATTTAGGTCATTTTCGTCCTTCCTAGACATATTCTAGTCAAATTAGGGTTTTTAACCAATCTTGTGCATCCAATAGGTTCATTTGTGTGATTGGATTAACATTTAGGTCATTTTCATCCTCCTTAGGCTTATTCTTGTCCAATTAGAGTTTTTAACAAATCTTGTGCATCCAATAGGTGTGTTTGTGTTATTGGATTAACATTTATGTCGTTTTCATCCTCCCTAGGCTTATTCTTGTCCAATTAGGGTTATTAACCAATCTTGTGCATCCAATAATTTCATTTGTGTCATTGGATTAACATTTAGGTCATTTTCGTCCTCCATAGGCTTATTTTTGACGAATTAGGGTTTTTAACCAATCTTGTGCATCTAATAAAGTCCTTTGTGTCATTGGATTAACATTTCGGTCATTTAAGTCCGCCCTAGGCTTATTCTTGTCCAATTAAGGTTTTTAAACGATCTTGTGCATCATATAAGTTCATTTGTGTCATTGGATTAACATTTAGGGAATTTTCGTCCTCCCCAGGCTTATTCTTGTCCATTTAGGTCATTTTCGTCCTTCCTAGGATTATTCTTGTCCAATTAGAGTTTTTAACCAATCTCCTGCATCTAATAGATGTGTTTGTGTCATCAGATTACATTTAGGTCATTTTCATCCTCCCTAGGCTTATTCTTGTCTAATTAGGGTTTTTAATAAATCTTGTGCATCCAAAAGGTGTGTCTGTGTTATCTGATTAACATTTAGATCATTTGCATCCTCCCTTGGCTTATTCTTGTCAAATTAAGGTTTCTAACCATTCTTGTGCATCCAACAGGTGTGTTTGAGTCATTGGTTTAACATTTAGGTCATTTTTGTCCTCCCTAGGCTTATTCTTGTCCAATTAGGTTTTTCAACCAATCTTGTGAATCCAATAAGTTCATTTGTGTCATTGGATTAACATTTAGGTTATTTTTGTCCTCCCTAGGTTTATTCTAGTCCAATTAGGGTTTTAACCCAATCTTGTGCATCCAATAGGTGTGTTTGTGTCATCGAATTAACATTTAGGTCATTTTCGTCCTCCCTAGGCTTATTCCAGTTCCATTAGGGTTTTTAACCAATCTTGTGCATCCAATAAGTTCATTTGTGTCATTGGATTAACATTTAGGTCATTTTCGTCCTCCCTAGGCTTATTCTTGTCCAATTAAGGTTTTTAAACAATCTTGTGCATCCAATAAGTTCATTTGTGTCATTGGATTAACATTTAGGTCATTTTCGTCCTCCCTAGGCTTATTCTTGTCCAATTAAGGTTTTTAAACAATCTTGTGCATCCAATAAGTTCATTTGTGTCATTGGATTAACATTTAGGTCATTTTCGTCCTCCCTAGGCTTATTCTTGTCCAATTAAGGTTTTTAAACAATCTTGTGCATCCAATAAGTTCATTTGTGTCATTGGATTAACATTTAGGTCATTTTCGTCCTCCCTAGGCTTATTCTTGTCCAATTAAGGTTTTTAAACAATCTTGTGCATCCAATAAGTTCATTTGTGTCATTGGATTAACATTTAGGTCATTTTCGTCCTCCCTAGGCTTATTCTTGTCCAATTAAGGTTTTTAAACAATCTTGTGCATCCAATAAGTTCATTTGTGTCATTGGATTAACATTTAGGTCATTTTCGTCCTCCCTAGGTTTGTTTTTGACCAATTAGGGTTTTTAACCAATGTTATGCATCCAATAAGTTCCTTTGTGTCATTGGATTAACATTTAGGTCATTTTCGTTCTCCCTAGGCTTATTCTAGTCCAATTAGGGTTTTAACTAATCTTGTGCATCCAATTAGTTCATTTGTGTCATTGGATTTACATTTAGGTCATTTTCGTCCTCCTTAGACTTATTCTTGTCCAATTAGGGTTTTTAACAAATATCGTGCATACAAAAAGTTCCTTTGTGTCATTGGATTAACATTTAGGTTATTTTTGTCCGCCTTAGGCTTATTCTTGTCCAATTAAGGTTTTTAAAGAATCTTGTGCATTCAATAAGTTCATTTCTGTCATTGTATTAACTTTTAGGTCATTTGCATCCTCCCTTGGCTTATTCTTGTCCAATTAGGGTTTTTAACCATTATTGTGCATCCAATAGGATTTGTAACCAATCTTGTGCATCCATTAAGTTCAGTTGTGTCATTGGATTAACATTTCGGTCATTTAAGTCCGCCCTAGGCTTATTCTTGTCCAATTAAGGTTTTTAAACAATCTTGTGCATCCAATAAGTTCATTTGTGTCATTGGATTAACATTTAGGTCATTTTCGTGCTCCCTAGACTTATTCTAGTCCAATTTTGGTTTTTAACTAATCTTGTGCATCCAATAAGTGTGTTTGTGTCATTGGATTAACATTTAGGTCATTTTCGTCATCCCTAGGCTGTTTCTAGTCCAATTAGAATTTCTAACCAATCTGGTGCATCCAATAGGTGTGTTTGTGTCGTTGGATAATCATTTAGGTCATTTTCTGCCTCTCTAGGCTTGTTCTAGTTCAATTAGGGTTTTTAGCCAATCTTATGCATCCAATAAGTTCATTTGTATCATTGGATTAACATTTAGGTAATTTTCATCCTCCCTAGGCTTATTCAAGTCCAATTAGGGGTTTTAACCAATCTGTTGCATGCAATAGGTGTGTTTGTGTCGTTGGATTAACATTTAATACATTTTCGTCCTCCCTAGGCTTATTCTAGTCCAATTAGGGTTTTAACCAATCTGTTGCATGCAATAGGTGTGTTTGTGTCGTTGGATTAACATTTAAGTCATTTTCGTCCTCCTTAGACTTATTCTTGTCTAATTAGGGTTTTTAACCAGTGTTGTGCATCCAATAGGAGTGTTTGTGTCATTGGATGAACATTTAGGTCATTTTCGTCCTCCTTAGACTTATTCTTGTCTAATTAGGGTTTTTAACCAGTGTTGTGCATCCAATAGGAGTGTTTGTGTCATTGGATGAACATTTAGGTCATTTTCGTCCTCCTTAGACTTATTCTTGTCTAATTAGGGTTTTTAACCAGTGTTGTGCATCCAATAGGAGTGTTTGTGTCATTGGATGAACATTTAGGTCATTTTCGTCCTCCTTAGGCTTATTCTAGTCCAATTAGGGTTTTTAACCAATCTTGTGCATCCAATAATTGTGTTTGTGTCATTGCATTAACATTTAGGTCATTTTCGTCCTCCTTAGGCTTATTCTAGTCCAATTAGAGTTTTTAACAAATCTTGTGCATCCGATTAGTTCATTTTTGTCATTGGATTTACATTTAGGTCATTTTGGTCCTCCTTTGGTTTATTCTAGTCCAATTAGGATTTTGAACCAATCTTGTTCATCCAATAACTTCATCTATGTCATTGGATTAACTTTTAGGTCATTTTTGTTCTCCTTAGGCTTATTCTTGTCCAATTAGGATTTTCAACCAAACTTGTGCATTCAATAAGTTCCTTTGTGTCATTGTATTAACATTTAGGTCATTTTCGTCCGCCCTAGGCTTATTCTAGTTCAATTAGGGTTTTTAGCCAATCTGGTGCATGCAATAAGTTCATTTGTGTCATTGGATTAACATTTAGGTCCTTTACGTCCTCCCTAGGCTTATTCTTGTCCAATTAGGGTTTTTATCCAATCTTGTGCAACCAATAAGTACATTTGTGTCATTGGATTTACATTTAGTTCATTCTCTTCCTCCCAAGGCTTATTCTTGTCCAATTCGAGTTTTTAACAAATATTGTGTATCCAATAGGTGTGTTTGTGTTATTGAATTAACATTTAGGTCATTTTCATCCTCCCTAGGTTTATTCTTGTCCAATTAGGGGTTTTAACCACTCCTGTGCATCCAATTATTTCATTTATGTCATTGGATTAACATTTAGGTCATTTGCATCCTCCCTTGGCTTATTCTTGTCCAATTAGGGTTTTTAACCAATGTTGTGCATCCAATAGGTGTGTTTGAGTCATTGGTTTAACATTTAGGTCATTTTCGTCCTTCATAGGCATATTCTAGTCAAATTAGGGTTTTTAACCAATCTTGTGCATCCAATAGGTTCATTTGTGTGATTGGATTAACATTTAGGTCATTTTCGTCCTCCCTAGGCTTTCTCTAGTCCAATTAGGGTTCTTAACCAATCTTGTGCATCCAATAAGTTCCTATGTGTCATTGGATTAACATTTAGGTCATTTGCATCCTCCCTTGGCTTATTCTTGTCCAATTAGGGTTATTAACCAATCTTGTGCATCCAATAAGTTCCTATGTGTCATTGGATTAACATTTCGGTCATTTAAGTCCGCCCTAGGCTTATTCTTGTCCAATTAGGGTTTTTAACCAATGTTGTGCATCCAATAGGTGTGTTTGTGTTATTGGATTAACATTTAGGTCGTTTTCATCCTCCCTAGGCTTATTCTTGTCCAATTAGGGTTTTTAACCAATGTTGTGCATCCAATAGGTGTGTTTGTGTTATTGGATTAACATTTAGGTCGTTTTCATCCTCCCTAGGCTTATTCTTGTCCAATTAAGGTTTTTAAACAATCTTGTGCATCCAATAAGATCATTTGTATCATTGGATTAACATTTAGGTCATTTTCGTCCTCCCTAAGCTTATTTTTTACGAATTAGGGATTTTAACCAATCTTGTGCATCTAATAAGTTCCTTTGTGTCATTGGATTAACATTTCGGTCATTTAAGTCCGCCGTAGGCTTATTCTTGTCCAATTAAGGTTTTTAAACAATCTTGTGCATCCAATAAGTTCATTTGTGTCATTGGATTAACATTTAGGGCATTTTCGTCCTCCCTAGGCTTATTCTTGTCCAATTGGAGTTTTTAATCAATCTTCTCATCCAATAGATGTGTTTGTGTCATTGGATTATATTTAGGTCATTTTCGTCCTTCCTAGGCTTATTCTTGTCCAATTAGAGTTTTTAACCAATCTCCTGCATCCAATAGATGTGTTTGTGTCATCAGATTACATTTAGGTCATTTTCATCCTCCTTAGGCTTATTCTTGTCTAATTAGGGTTTTTAATAAATCTTGTGCATCCAAAAGGTGTGTTTGTGTTATCGGATTAACATTTAGATCATTTGCATCCTCCCTTGGCTTATTCTTGTCCAATTATGGTTTTTAACCTTTCTTGTGCATCCAATAGGTGTGTTTGAGTCATTGGTTTAACATTTAGGTCATTTTTGTCCACCCTAGGCTTATTCTTGTCCAATTAGGTTTTTTAACCATTCTTGTGAATCCAATAAGTTCATTTGTGTCATTGGATTAACATTTAGGTCATTTTTGTCCTCCCTAGGTTTATTCTAGTCCAATTAGGGTTTTTACCCAATCTTGTGCATCCAATAGGTGTGTTTGTGTCATCGAATTAACATTTAGGTCATTTTCGTCCTCCCTAGGCTTCTTCTAGTTCCATTAGGATTTTTAACCAATCTTGTGCATCCAATAAGTTCATTTGTGTCATTGGATTAACATTTAGGTCATTTTCGTCCTCCCTAGGCTTATTCTTGACCAATTATTGTTTTTAACCAATCTTGTGCATCCAATAGGTGTGTTTGTGTCATCGAATTAACATTTAGGTCATTTTCGTCCTCCTTAGGCTTATTTTTGACCAATTAGGGTTTTTAACCAATCTTGTGCATCCAATAGGTGTGTTTGTGTCATCGAATTAACATTTAGGTCATTTTCGTCCTCCTTAGGCTTATTTTTGACCAATTAGGGTTTTTAACCAATCTTGTGCATCCAATAGGTGTGTTTGTGTCATCGAATTAACATTTAGGTCATTTTCGTCCTCCTTAGGCTTATTTTTGACCAATTAGGGTTTTTAACCAATCTTGTGCATCCAATAGGTGTGTTTGTGTCATCGAATTAACATTTAGGTCATTTTCGTGCTCCCTAGACTTATTCTAGTCCAATTTTGGTTTTTAACTAATCTTGTGCATCCAATAAGTGTCTTTGTGTCATTGGATTAACATTTAGGTCATTTTCATCATCCCTATGCTTATTCTAGTCCAATTAGAATTTCTAACCAATCTGGTGCATTCAATAGGTGTGTTTGTGTCGTTGGATAAACATTTAGGTCATTTTCGTCCTCCCTAGGCTTATTCTAGTCCATTTAGAGTTTTTAAGCAATCTTGTGCATCCAATAGGTGTGTTTGTGTTATTGGATTAACATTTAGGTCATTCTTGTCCTTCCCTAGGCTTATTCTTGACCAATTATTGTTTTTAACCAATCTTGTGCCTCCAATAAGTTCATTTGTATCATTGGATTAACATTTAGGTAATTTTCATCCTCGCTAGGCTTATTCAAGTCCAATTAGGGGTTTTAACCAATCTTTTCCATCTAATAGGTTTGTTTGTGTCGTTGGATTAACATTTAATACATTTTCGTCCTCCCTAGGCTTATTCTAGTCCATTTAGGGTTTTTAACCAATCTTGTGCATCCAACAGTTGTGTTTGTGTCATTGGATTAACATTTAGGTCAGTTTCGTCCTCCTTAGGCTTATTCTAGTCCAATTAGGGTTTTTAACCAATCTTGTGCATCCAATATGTTCGTTTGTTTCATTGGATTAACATTTAGGTCATTTTCGTCCTCCCTAGGCTTATTCTTGTCCAATTAGGGTTTTTATTCAATCTTGTGTATCCAATAAGTTCATTTGTGTCATTGGATTAACATTTAGGTCATTTTCGTCCTCCCTAGGCTTATTCTTGTCCAATTAGGGTTTTTATTCAATCTTGTGTATCCAATAAGTTCATTTGTGTCATTGGATTAACATTTAGGTCATTTTCGTCCTCCCTAGGCTTATTCTTGTCCAATTAGGGTTTTTATTCAATCTTGTGCATCCAATAAGTTCATTTGTGTCATTGGATTTATATTTAGTTCATTCTCTTCCTCCCAAGGCTTATTCTTGTCCAATTAGAGTTTTTAACAAATGTTGTGTATCCAATAGGTGTGTTAGTGTTATTGGATTAACATTTAGGTCATTTTCATCCTCCCTAGGTTTATTCTTGTCCAATTAGGGGTTTTAACCACTCCTGTGCATCCAATTATTTCATTTATGTCATTGGATTAACATTTAGGTCGTTTTCGTTCTCCCTAAGCTTATTCTTGTCCAATTAGGGTTTTTAACCAATGTTTTGCATCTAATAGGTGTGTTTGTGTCATTGGATTAACATTTAGGTCATTTTTGTCTTCCCTAGGCTTATTCTAGTCCAAATAGGGTTTTTAACTAATCTTGTGCATCCAATTAGTTCAGTTGTGTCATTGGATTTACATTTAGGTCATTTTCGTCCTCCTTAGACTTTTTCTAGTCCCATTAGGGTTTTTAACCAATCTTGTGCATCCAATAAGTTCGTTTGTTTTATTGGATTAACATTTAGGTCATTTTCGTCCCCCCTAAGCGTATTCTTGTCCAATTAGGGTTTTTAACCAATGTTGTGCATCCAACAGGCGTGTTTGTGTCATTGGATTAACAATTAGGTCATTTTCATCCTCCCTAGGCTTATTCTTTTCCAATAAGGGTTTTTAACCAATCTTGTGCTTCCAATAAGTTCATTTGTGTCATTGGATTAACATTTAGGTCATTTACGTCCTCCCTAGGCTTTTTCTTGTCCAATTAGGGTTTTTATCCAATCTTGTGCATCAAATAAGTTCATTTGTGTCATTAGATTAACATTTAAGTTATTTTCGTCCGCCCTAGGCTTATTCTTGTCCAATTAGTGTTTTTAACCAATCTTATGCATCCAATAGGCGTGTTTGTGTCATTGGATTAACATTTAGGTCATTTTCGTCCTCCCTAGGCTTATTCTAGTCCAATTTGGGTTTTTAACCAATCTTGTGCATCCAATAAGTTTATTTGTGTCATTGGATTAACAACTACGTCTTTTTCATCCTCCCTAGGGTTATTCTTGTCCAATTAGGGTTTTTAACCAATGTTGTGCGTCCAATAGGTGTGTTTGTGTCATTGGATTAACATTTAGGTCATTTTCATCCTCCTTAGGCTTATTCTTTTCCAATTAGGGTTTTCAACCAGTCTTATGCATCCAATAAGTTCCTTTGTGTCATTGGATTAACATTTAGGTCATTCACGTCCTCCCTACGCTTATTCTTGTCCAATTAGGGTTTTGAAACAATCTTGTGCATCCAATAAGTTCATTTGTGTCAAGGGATTAACATTTAGGTCATTTTCGTCCTCCCTAAGCTTATTCTTGTCAAATTAGAGTTTTTTAACCAATCTTGTGCCTCCAATAGATGTGTTTGTGTCATTGGATTAACATTTAGGTCATTTTCATCCTCCCTAGGCTTATACTTGTCTAATTAGGCTTTTTAATAAATCTTGTGCATCCAATACGTATGTCTGTGTCATCGGATTAACATTTAGATCATTTGCATCCTCCCTTGGCTTATTCGTGTCCAATTAGGGTTTTTAACCTATCTTGTGCATCCAATAGGTGTGTTTGAGTCATTGGATTAACATTTAGGTCATTCTTGTCCTTCCTAGGATTATCCTTGTCCAATTAGGGTTTTTAACCAATGTTGTGCATCCAATAAGTTCATTGTGTCGTTGATTAATTTTTAGGTCATTTTCGTCTTCCTTAGGCTTATTCTAGTCCAATCAGGGTTTTTAACAAATCTTGTGCATCCGATTAGATCATTTCTGTCATTGAATTTACATTTAGGTCATTTTCGTCCTCCTTAGGCTTATTCTAGTCCAATTAGGGTTTTTAACTAATCTTGTGCATCCAATTAGTTCATTTGTGTCATTGGATTTACATTTAGGTCATTTTCGTCCTCCTTAGACTTATTCTTGTCCAAGTAGGGTTTTTAAACAATATCGTGCATACAATCAGTTCCTTTGTGTCATTGGATTAACATTTAGGTTCTTTTCGTCCGCCCTAGGCTTATTCTTGTCCAATTTGGATTTGTAACCAATCTTGTGCATCCATTAAGTTCAGTTGTGTCATTGGATTAACATTTCGGTCATTTAAGTCCGCCCTAGGCTTATTCTTGTCCAATTAAGGTTTTTAAACAATCTTGTGCATCCAATAAGTTCATTAACCAATCTTGTGTATCCAATGGGTGTGTTTGTGACATTGGATTAAAATATAGCTCATTTTCGTCATCCCTAGGCTTATTCTAGTTCAATTAGGGTTTTTAGCCAATCTTGTGCGTCTAATAAGTAGATTTGTGTCATTGGATTAACATTTAGGTCATTTTCGTCCTCCCTTGGTCTATTCTCGTCCGATTAGAGTTTTTAACCAATCTTGTGCATCCAATAGGTGTATGTGTGTCATTGGATTACATTTAGGTCATTTTCATCCTCCCTATGTTATTCTTATCCAATAAGGGTTTTTAACCAATCTTGTGCTTCCAATAAGCTCATTTGTGTCATTGGATTAACATTTAGGTCATTTTCATCCTCCTTAGGCTTATTCTAGTCCAATTAGGGTTTTTAACCAATCTTGTGCATCCAATAGGTGTGTTTGTCTCATTGGATTAACATTAAGGTCACTTTCGTCCTCCCTAGGCTTATTCTAGTCCAATAAGGGTATTTAACTAATCTTGTACATCCAATTAGTTCAATTAGGGTTTTTAGCCAAACTAGTGCATCCAATAAGTTCATTTGTGTCAATGGATTTACATATAGGTCATTTTCATCCCCCCTAAGCTTATTTTTGTCCAATAAGAGTTTTTAACAAATCTTGTGTATCCAATAGGTGAGTTTATGTTATTGGATTAACATTTAGGTCATTTACATCCTCGCTAGGCTTATTCTTATCCAATTAGGGTTTTTAACCAATCATGTGCATCCAATAAGTTATTTTCGTCCTCCTTATGCTTATTCTAGTGCAATTAGGGTTTTTAACCAATGTTGTGCATCCAATAAGTTAACTTGTGTCATTGGATTAACATCAATGTCTTTTTCATCCTCCCTAGGCTTATTCTTGTCCAATTAGGGTTTTTAACCGATGTTGTGCATCAAATAGGTGTGTTTGTGTCAGTGGATTAACATTTAGGTCATTTTCGTCCTCCCTAGGCTTATTCTAGTCCAATAAGGGTTTATAATTAATCTTGTGCATCCAATAAGGTGTGTTTGTGTCATTGGATTAACATTTAGGTCATTTTCGTCCCCCTTAGGATTATTCTAGTGGAATTAGGGTTTTTAACCAATCTTGTGCATCCAATAAGTTCATTTGTGTCATTGGATTAACATCCATGTCTTTTTCATCCTCCCTAGGCTTTTTCTTGTCCAATTAGGGTTTTTAACAAATGTTGTGCATCCAATAGGTGTGTTTGTATCATCGGATTAACACTTTGGTAATTTTTGTGCTCCAAAGGCTTATTCTTGTCCAATTAGGGTTTTTAACCAATCTTAGGCATCCAATAGGTGCATTTGTTTCATTGATTAACATTTAGGTCATTTTCGTCCTCCCTAAGCTTTTTCTTGTCCAATTAGGGTTTTTTACCAATGTTGTGCATCCAATAGGTGTCTTTGTATCATTGGCTTATCATTTAGGTCATTTTCATCCTCCCTAGGCTTATTTCCTGTCCAATAAGGGTTTTTAACCAATCTTGTGCTCTCAATAAGTCCATTTGTGTCATTGGATTATCATTTAGGTCATTTACGTCCTCCTTAGGCTAATTCTTGTCCAATTAGGGTTTTTATCCAATCTTATGCATACAATAAGTTCATTTGTGTCATTGGATTAACATTTAGGTGATTTTCGTCCTCCCTAGGCTTATTCTTGTGCAATTAGAGATTTTAACAAATCTTGTGCATCCAATAGGTGTATTTGTGTTATTGGAATAATATTTAGGTCATTTTCATCCTCCCTAGGTTTATTCTTGTCCAATTAAGGTTATTAACCAATCTTGTGCATCCAATAAGTTCATTTGTGTCATTGGATTAATATTTAAGTCATTTATGTCCTTCCTAAGCTTATTCTTGTCCAATTAGGGTTTTTAACCAATGTTGTGCATCAAATAGGTGTGTTTGTGTCATTGGATTAACATTTAGTTCATTTTCGCCCTCCCTAGGCTTATTCTAGTCCAATTAGGGTTTTTAATTAGTGTAAGTGGATTTACATTTAGGTCATTTTCATCCTCCTTAGGCTTATTTAGGTCATTTTTGTCCAATAAGGGTTTTAAGCAATCTTGTGTTATTGGATTAACATTTAGGTCATTTACGACCTCCCTAGGCTTATCCAATTAGGGCTTTTATCCAATCTTGTGCATTCAATAAGTTTATTTATGTCATTGGATTAACATTTAGGTCATTTTCGTCCTCCTTAGGTTTACTCTTTTCCAATTAGGGTTTTTATCCAATCTTGTGCAATCAATAGGTGTGTTTGTGACATTGGATGAACATTTGGGTCATTTTCGTCCTCCCTAGGCTTATTCTAGTCCAATTACGGTTTTTAACTAATCTTGTGCATCCAATTAGTTCATTTTTGTCATTAGATTTACATTTAGGTCATTTTCATCCTCCCTAGGCTTATTCTTGTCCAATAAGGGTTTTAACCAATCTTGTGCTTCCAATAAGTTCATTTGGGTCATTGATTAACATTTAGGTCATTTACGTCCTCCTTAGGCTTATTGTTGTCCAATTATGGTTTTTATCCAATCTTGTGCATCCAATAAGTTCATTTGTGTCATTGGATTAACATTTAGGACATTTTCGTCCTCCCTAGGCTTATTCTTGTCCAATTAGGGTTTTTAACAATTCTTGTGCTTCCAATAAGTCCGTTTGTGTCATTGGATTAACATTTAGGTCATTTACGTCCTCCCTAGGCTTATTCTTGTCCAATTAGGGTTTTTAACAATTCTTGTGCTTCCAATAAGTCCGTTTGTGTCATTGGATTAACATTTAGGTCATTTACGTCCTCCCTAGGCTTATTCTTGTCCAATTAGAGTTTTTAACAAATCTTGTGCATCCAATAGGTGTGTTTGTGTTAATTGATTAACATTTAAGTTAATTTCATTCTCCCTAGGCTTATTCTTGTCCAATTAGGGTTTTTAACAATTCTTGTGCTTCCAATAAGTCCGTTTGTGTCATTGGATTAACATTTAGGACATTTTCGTCCTCCCTAGGCTTATTCTTGTCCAATTAGAGTTTTTAACAAATCTTGTGCATCCAATAGGTGTGTTTGTGTTAATTGATTAACATTTAAGTTAATTTCATTCTCCCTAGGCTTATTCTTGTCCAATTAGGGTTTTTAACAATTCTTGTGCTTCCAATAAGTCCGTTTGTGTCATTGGATTAACATTTAGGTCATTTACGTCCTCCCTAGGCTTATTCTTGTCCAATTAGTTTTTTTAACAAATCTTGTGCATCCAATAGGTGTGTTTGTGTTATTGGATTAACATTTAGGTCATTTTCATCCTCCCTAGGTTTATTCTTGTCCAATTAGGGTTATTAATCAATGTTGTGCATCAAATAGGTGTGTTTGTGTCACTGGATTAACATTTAGATCATTTTCGCCCTCCTTAAGCTTATTCTAGTCCAATTAGGGTTTTTAACTTATCTTGTACATCTAATTAGTTCATTTGTGACATTGGATTTACATTTAGTACATTTTCATCCTCCCTAGGCTTATCCTTGTCCAATAACGGTTTTTAACCAATCTTGTGCTTCCAATAAGCTCATTTTTGTCATTGAATTAACATTTAGGTCATTTACGTCCTCCCTAGGCTTATTCTTGTCCAATTAAGGTTTCTAACCAATCTTGTGCAATCAATAGGTGTGTTTGTGTCATTGGATGAACATTTGGGTCATTTTCGTCCTCTCTAGGCTTATTCTAGTCCAATTACGGTTTTTAACTAATCTTGTGCATCCAATTAGTTGATTTGTGTCAGTGGATTTACATTTAGGTCATTTTCATCCTCCTTAGGCTTATTCTTGTCCAATAAGGGTTTTAAGCAATCTTGTGCTTCTAATAAGTTCATTTGTGTCATTGGATTAACATTTAGGTCATTTACGTCCTCCCTAGGCTTATTCTTGTCCAATTATGGTTTTTATCCAATCTTGTGCATCCAATAAGTTCATTTGTGTCATTGGATTAACATTTAGGACATTTTCGTCCCCCATAGGCTTATTCTTGTCCAATTAGAGTTTTAAACAAATCTTGTGCATCCAATAGGTTTGTTTGTGTTATTGGATTAACATTTCAGTTAATTTCATTCTCCCTAGGCTTATTCTTGTCCAATTAGGGTTTTTAACAGTTCTTGTGCTTCCAATAAGTACGTTTGTGTCATTGGATTAACATTTAGGTCATTTACGTCCTCCCTAGGCTTATTCTTGTCCAATAAGGGTTTTAAGCAATCTTGTGCTTCTAATAAGTTCATTTGTGTCTTTGGATGAACATTTAGGTCATTTACGTCCGCCCTAGGCTTATTCTAGTCCAATTAGGGTTTCTAACCAATCTTGTGCGTCCAATTAGTTCATTTGTGTCATTGGATGAACATTTAGGTCATTTACGTCCGCCCTAGGCTTATTCTAGTCCAATTAGGGTTTCTAACCAATCTTGTGCGTCCAATTAGTTCATTTGTGTCATTGGATGAACATTTAGGTCATTTACGTCCGCCCTAGGCTTATTCTAGTCCAATTAGGGTTTCTAACCAATCTTGTGCGTCCAATTAGTTCATTTGTGTCATTGGATGAACATTTAGGTCATTTACGTCCGCCCTAGGCTTATTCTAGTCCAATTAGGGTTTCTAACCAATCTTGTGCGTCCAATTAGTTCATTTGTGTCATTGGATTAACATTTAGGTCATTTTTGTCCTCCTTAAGCATATTCTTGTCCAATTAGCGTTTTTAATCAATGTTGTGCATCAAATAGGTGTGTTTGTGTCATTGGATTAACATTTAGGTCATTTTCGCCCTCCTTAAGCTTATTCTAGTCCAATTAGGGTTTTTAACTTATCTTGTACATCTAATTAGTTCATTTGTGTCATTGGATTTACATTTAGGTCATTTTCATCCTCCCTAGG
>NC_021163.2:39129976-39207153 GCF_000331145.2 Cicer arietinum | reverse complement strand
ATTTTCATCCTCCCTAGGCTTATTCTTGTCCATTAGGGTTTTTAACCAATCTTGTGCTTCCAATAAGTCCATTTGTGTCATTGGATTAACATTTAGGTCATTTACATCATCCCTAGGCTTATCCAATTAGGGTTTTTAATAAATCTTGTGCGTTCAATAAGTTCATTTGTGTTATTGGATTAAAATTTAGGTCATTTTCGTCCTCTGTAAGCTTATTATTTTCCAATTAGAGATTTTACCAAATCTTGTGCATCCAATAGGTGTCTTTGTGTTATTGGATTAACATTTAGGTCATTTTCATCCTCCCTAGGTTTATTCTTGTCCAATTAGGGTTATTAACCAATCTTGTGCGTCCAATTAGTTCATTTGTGTCATTGGATTAACATTTAGGTCATTTTCGTCCTCCCTATGCTTATTCTTGTCCAATTAGAGTTTTTAACAAATCTTGTGCATCCAATAGGTGTGTTTGTGTTATTGGATTAACATTTAGGTCATTTTCGCCCTCCTTAAGCTTATTCTAGTCCAATTAGGGTTTTTAACTTATCTTGTACATCTAATTAGTTCATTTGTGTCATTGGATTAACATTTAGGACATTTTCGTCCTCCCTATGCTTATTCTTGTCCAATTAGAGTTTTTAACAAATCTTGTGCATCCAATAGGTGTGTTTGTGTTATTGGATTAACATTTAGGTCATTTTCGCCCTCCTTAAGCTTATTCTAGTCCAATTAGGGTTTTTAACTTATCTTGTACATCTAATTAGTTCATTTGTGTCATTGGATTAACATTTAGGACATTTTCGTCCTCCCTATGCTTATTCTTGTCCAATTAGAGTTTTTAACAAATCTTGTGCATCCAATAGGTGTGTTTGTGTTATTGGATTAACATTTAGGTCATTTTCGCCCTCCTTAAGCTTATTCTAGTCCAATTAGGGTTTTTAACTTATCTTGTACATCTAATTAGTTCATTTGTGTCATTGGATTAACATTTAGGACATTTTCGTCCTCCCTATGCTTATTCTTGTCCAATTAGAGTTTTTAACAAATCTTGTGCATCCAATAGGTGTGTTTGTGTTATTGGATTAACATTTAGGTCATTTTCGCCCTCCTTAAGCTTATTCTAGTCCAATTAGGGTTTTTAACTTATCTTGTACATCTAATTAGTTCATTTGTGTCATTGGATTAACATTTAGGACATTTTCGTCCTCCCTATGCTTATTCTTGTCCAATTAGAGTTTTTAACAAATCTTGTGCATCCAATAGGTGTGTTTGTGTTATTGGATTAACATTTAGGTCATTTTCGCCCTCCTTAAGCTTATTCTAGTCCAATTAGGGTTTTTAACTTATCTTGTACATCTAATTAGTTCATTTGTGTCATTGGATTAACATTTAGGACATTTTCGTCCTCCCTATGCTTATTCTTGTCCAATTAGAGTTTTTAACAAATCTTGTGCATCCAATAGGTGTGTTTGTGTTATTGGATTAACATTTAGGTCATTTTCGCCCTCCTTAAGCTTATTCTAGTCCAATTAGGGTTTTTAACTTATCTTGTACATCTAATTAGTTCATTTGTGTCATTGGATTAACATTTAGGACATTTTCGTCCTCCCTATGCTTATTCTTGTCCAATTAGAGTTTTTAACAAATCTTGTGCATCCAATAGGTGTGTTTGTGTTATTGGATTAACATTTAGGTCATTTTCGCCCTCCTTAAGCTTATTCTAGTCCAATTAGGGTTTTTAACTTATCTTGTACATCTAATTAGTTCATTTGTGTCATTGGATTAACATTTAGGACATTTTCGTCCTCCCTATGCTTATTCTTGTCCAATTAGAGTTTTTAACAAATCTTGTGCATCCAATAGGTGTGTTTGTGTTATTGGATTAACATTTAGGTCATTTTCGCCCTCCTTAAGCTTATTCTAGTCCAATTAGGGTTTTTAACTTATCTTGTACATCTAATTAGTTCATTTGTGTCATTGGATTAACATTTAGGACATTTTCGTCCTCCCTATGCTTATTCTTGTCCAATTAGAGTTTTTAACAAATCTTGTGCATCCAATAGGTGTGTTTGTGTTATTGGATTAACATTTAGGTCATTTTCGCCCTCCTTAAGCTTATTCTAGTCCAATTAGGGTTTTTAACTTATCTTGTACATCTAATTAGTTCATTTGTGTCATTGGATTAACATTTAGGTCATTTTCATCCTCCCTAGGTTTATTCTTGTCCAATTAGGGTTATTAACCAATCTTGTGCGTCCAATTAGTTCATTTGTGTCATTGGATTAACATTTAGGTCATTTTTGTCCTCGTTTAGCATATTCTTGTCCAATTACGGTTTTTAACCAATGTTGTGCATCAAATAGGTGTGTTTGTGTCATTGGATTAACATTTAGGTCATTTACGTCCTCCCTAGGCTTATTCTTGTCCCATTAGGGTTTTTAACCAATCTTGTGCTTCCAATAAGTCCATTTGTGTCATTGGATTAATATTTAGGTCATTTACGTCCTCCCTAGGCTTATTCTTGTCCCATTAGGGTTTTTAACCAATCTTGTGCTTCCAATAAGTCCATTTGTGTCATTGGATTAATATTTAGGTCATTTACGTCCTCCCTAGGCTTATTCTTGTCCCATTAGGGTTTTTAACCAATCTTGTGCTTCCAATAAGTCCATTTGTGTCATTGGATTAATATTTAGGTCATTTACGTCCTCCCTAGGCTTATTCTTGTCCCATTAGGGTTTTTAACCAATCTTGTGCTTCCAATAAGTCCATTTGTGTCATTGGATTAATATTTAGGTCATTTACGTCCTCCCTAGGCTTATTCTTGTCCCATTAGGGTTTTTAACCAATCTTGTGCTTCCAATAAGTCCATTTGTGTCATTGGATTAATATTTAGGTCATTTACGTCCTCCCTAGGCTTATTCTTGTCCAATTAGGGTTTTTAAGCTATCTTGTGCATCCAATAAGTTCATTTGTGTCATTGGATTAACATTTAGGACATTTTCGTCCCCCATAGGATTATTCTTGTCCAATTAGAGTTTTAAACAAACTTGTGCATCCAATAGGTTTGTTTGTGTTATTGGATTAACATTTAGGTTATTTTCATCCTCCCTAGGCTTATTCTTGTCCCATTAGGGTTTTTAACCAATCTTGTGCTTCCAATAAGTCCCTTTGTGTCATTAGATTAACATTTAAGTCATTTACGACCTCCCTAGGCTTATCTAATTAGGGTTTTTAATCAATCTTGTGCATTCAATAAGTTCATTTGTGTTATTGGATGAACATTTGGGTCATTTTCGTCCTCCCTAGGCTTATTTTAGTCCAATTACGGTTTTTTACTGATCTTGTGCATCCAATTAGTTCATTTGTGTTAGTGGATTTAAATATAGGTCATTTTCATCCTCCCTAGGCTTATTCTTGTCCAATAAGGGTTTTAACCAATCTTGTGCTTCTAATAAGTTCATTTATGTCATTGGATTAACATTTAGGTCATTTACGTCCTCCCTAGGCTTATTCTTGTCCAATTATGGTTTTTATCCAATCTTGTGCATCCAATAAGTTCATTTGTGTCATTGGATTAACATTTAGGACGTTTTCGTCCCCCATAGGCTTATTCTTGTCCAATTAGAGTTTTAAACAAATCTTGTGCATCCAATAGGTGTGTTTGTGTTATTGGATTAACATTTAGGTTATTTTCATTCTCCCTAGGCTTATTCTTGTCCAATTAGGGTTTTTAACAATTCTTGTGCTTCCAATAAGTCCATTTGTGTCATTGGATTAACATTTAGGTCATTTACGTCCTCCCTAGGCTCATTCTTGTCCAATTAGGGTTTTTATCCAATCTTGTGCATTCAATAAGTTCATTTGTGTCATTGGATTAACATTTAGGTCATTTTCGTCCTCCCTAAGCTTATTCTTGTCCAATTTGAGTTTTTAACAAATCTTGTGCATCCAATAGGTGTGTTTGTGTTATTGGATTAACATTTAGGTCATTTTCATCCACCCTACGTTTATTATTGTCCAATTAGGGTTATTAACCAATCTTGTGCGTCCAATTAGTTCATTTGTGTCATTGGATTAACATTTAGGTCATTTTTGTCCTCCTTAAGCATATTCTTGTCCAATTAGGGTTTTTAACCAATGTTGTGCATCAAATAGGTGTGTTTGTGTCATTGGATTAACATTTAGGTCATTTTTGCCCTCCCTAAGCTTATTCTAGTCCAATTTGGGTTTTTAACTTATCTTGTACATCTAATTAGTTCATTTGTGTCATTGGATTTACATTTAGGTCATTTTCATCCTCCCTCGGCTTATTCTTGTCCAATAACGGTTTTTAACCAATCTTGTGCTTCCAATAAGCTCATTTGTGTCATTGGAATAACATGTAGGTCATTTACGTCCTCCCTAGGCTTATTCTAGTCCAATTACGGTTTTTAACTAATCTTGTGCATCCAATAGGTGTGTTTGTGTTATTGGATGAACATTTAGGTCATTTTCGTCCTCCCTAGGCTTATTCTAGTCCAATTACGGTTTTTAACTAATCTTGTGCATCCAATAGGTGTGTTTGTGTTATTGGATGAACATTTAGGTCATTTTCGTCCTCCCTAGGCTTATTCTAGTCCAATTACGGTTTTTAACTAATCTTGTGCATCCAATAGGTGTGTTTGTGTTATTGGATGAACATTTAGGTCATTTTCGTCCTCCCTAGGCTTATTCTAGTCCAATTACGGTTTTTAACTAATCTTGTGCATCCAATAGGTGTGTTTGTGTTATTGGATGAACATTTAGGTCATTTTCGTCCTCCCTAGGCTTATTCTAGTCCAATTACGGTTTTTAACTAATCTTGTGCATCCAATAGGTGTGTTTGTGTTATTGGATGAACATTTAGGTCATTTTCGTCCTCCCTAGGCTTATTCTAGTCCAATTAGGGTTTTTATCCAATCTTGTGCATTCAATAAGTTCATTTGTGTCATTGGATTAACATTTAGGTCATTTTCGTCCTCCTAAAGCTTATTCTTGTCGAATTTGAGTTTTTAACAAATCTTGTGCATCCAATATGTGTGTTTGTGTTTTTGGATTAACATTTAGGTCATTTTCATCCACCCTACGTTTATTCTTGTCCAATTAGGGTTATTAACCAATCTTGTGCGTCCAATTAGTTCATTTGTGTCATTGGATTAACATTTAGGTCATTTTTGTCCTCCCTAAGCATATTCTTGTCCAATTAGGGTTTTTAACCAATGTTGTGCATCAATTAGGTGTTTTTGTGTTATTGGATTAATATTTAGGTCATTTTTGCCCTCCCTAGGCTTATTCTAGTCCAATTAGTGTTTTTAACTTATCTTATGCATCTAATTAGTTCATTTGTGTCATTGGATTTACATTTAGTTCATTTTCATCCTCCCTAGGCTTATTCTTGTCCAATAACGGTTTTTAACCAGTCTTGTGCTTCCAATAAGCTCATTTGTGTCATTGGATTAACATTTAGATCATTTACGTCCTGCCTAGGCGTATTGTTGTCCAATTATGGTTTTTATCCAATATTGTGCATCCAATAAGTTCATTTGTGTCATTGGATTAACATGTAGGTCGTCTTCATCCTCCCTAGGCTTGTTCTTGTCCAATAGGTATTTTTAACAAATGTAGTGCATCCAATAGGTGTGTTTGTGTTATTGGGTTAACATTTAGGTTATTTTCATCCTCTCTAGGCTTATTCTTGTCCCATTAGGGTTTTTAACCAATGTTGTGCTTTCAATAAGTCCATTTATGTCATTGGATTAACATTTAGGTCATTTACATCATCCCTAGGCTTATCCAATTAGGGTTTTTATCCAATCTACTGCATTCAATAAGTTCATTTGTGTTATTGGATTAACATTTAGGTCATTTACGTCCTCCCTAGGCTTATCCAGTTAGGGTTTTTATCCAATCTTGTGCATCCAATAAGTTCATTTGTGTCATTGGATTAATATTTAGGTCATTTACGTCCTCCCTAGGCTTATCCAGTTAGGGTTTTTATCCAATCTTGTGCATCCAATAAGTTCATTTGTGTCATTGGATTAATATTTAGGTCATTTACGTCCTCCCTAGGCTTATCCAGTTAGGGTTTTTATCCAATCTTGTGCATCCAATAAGTTCATTTGTGTCATTGGATTAATATTTAGGTCATTTACGTCCTCCCTAGGCTTATCCAGTTAGGGTTTTTATCCAATCTTGTGCATCCAATAAGTTCATTTGTGTCATTGGATTAATATTTAGGTCATTTACGTCCTCCCTAGGCTTATCCAGTTAGGGTTTTTATCCAATCTTGTGCATCCAATAAGTTCATTTGTGTCATTGGATTAATATTTAGGTCATTTACGTCCTCCCTAGGCTTATCCAGTTAGGGTTTTTATCCAATCTTGTGCATCCAATAAGTTCATTTGTGTCATTGGATTAATATTTAGGTCATTTACGTCCTCCCTAGGCTTATCCAGTTAGGGTTTTTATCCAATCTTGTGCATCCAATAAGTTCATTTGTGTCATTGGATTAATATTTAGGTCATTTACGTCCTCCCTAGGCTTATCCAGTTAGGGTTTTTATCCAATCTTGTGCATCCAATAAGTTCATTTGTGTCATTGGATTAATATTTAGGTCATTTACGTCCTCCCTAGGCTTATCCAGTTAGGGTTTTTATCCAATCTTGTGCATCCAATAAGTTCATTTGTGTCATTGGATTAATATTTAGGTCATTTACGTCCTCCCTAGGCTTATCCAGTTAGGGTTTTTATCCAATCTTGTGCATCCAATAAGTTCATTTGTGTCATTGGATTAATATTTAGGTCATTTACGTCCTCCCTAGGCTTATCCAGTTAGGGTTTTTATCCAATCTTGTGCATCCAATAAGTTCATTTGTGTCATTGGATTAATATTTAGGTCATTTACGTCCTCCCTAGGCTTATCCAGTTAGGGTTTTTATCCAATCTTGTGCATCCAATAAGTTCATTTGTGTCATTGGATTAATATTTAGGTCATTTACGTCCTCCCTAGGCTTATCCAGTTAGGGTTTTTATCCAATCTTGTGCATCCAATAAGTTCATTTGTGTCATTGGATTAATATTTAGGTCATTTACGTCCTCCCTAGGCTTATCCAGTTAGGGTTTTTATCCAATCTTGTGCATCCAATAAGTTCATTTGTGTCATTGGATTAATATTTAGGTCATTTACGTCCTCCCTAGGCTTATCCAGTTAGGGTTTTTATCCAATCTTGTGCATCCAATAAGTTCATTTGTGTCATTGGATTAATATTTAGGTCATTTACGTCCTCCCTAGGCTTATCCAGTTAGGGTTTTTATCCAATCTTGTGCATCCAATAAGTTCATTTGTGTCATTGGATTAATATTTAGGTCATTTACGTCCTCCCTAGGCTTATCCAGTTAGGGTTTTTATCCAATCTTGTGCATCCAATAAGTTCATTTGTGTCATTGGATTAATATTTAGGTCATTTACGTCCTCCCTAGGCTTATCCAGTTAGGGTTTTTATCCAATCTTGTGCATCCAATAAGTTCATTTGTGTCATTGGATTAACATTTAGGTCATTTACGTCCTCCCTAGGCTTATCCAGTTAGGGTTTTTATCCAATCTTGTGCATTCAATAAGTTCATTTGTGTCATTGGATTAACGTTAAGGTCATTTTCGTCCTTCCAAAGCTTATTTTTGTCCAATTAGAGTTTTTAACAAATCTTGTGCATCCAATAGGTGTGTTTGTGTTATTGGATTAACATTTAGGTCATTTACGTCCTCCCTAGGCTTATTCTTGTCCAATTATGGTTTTTTTCCAATCTTGTGCATCCAATAAGTTCATTTGTGTCATTGGATTAATATTTAGGTCATTTTCGTCCTCCCTAGGCTTATTCTTGTCCAATTATTATTTTTAACAAATCTTGTGCATCCAATAGGTGTGTTTGTGTTATTGGATTAACATTTAGCTTGTTTTCATCCTCCCTAGGCTTATTCTTGTCCCATTAGGGTTTTTAACCAATCTTGTGCTTCCAATAAGTCCATTTGTGTCATTGGATTAACATTTAGGTCATTTACGTCCTCCCTAGGCTTATCCAATTAGGGTTTTTATCCAATCTTGTGCATCCAATAAGTTCATTTGTGTCATTGGATTAACATTTAGGTCATTTACGTCCTCCCTAGGCTTATCCAATTAGGGTTTTTATCCAATCTTGTGCATCCAATAAGTTCATTTGTGTCATTGGATTAACATTTAGGTCATTTACGTCCTCCCTAGGCTTATCCAATTAGGGTTTTTATCCAATCTTGTGCATCCAATAAGTTCATTTGTGTCATTGGATTAACATTTAGGTCATTTACGTCCTCCCTAGGCTTATCCAATTAGGGTTTTTATCCAATCTTGTGCATCCAATAAGTTCATTTGTGTCATTGGATTAACATTTAGGTCATTTACGTCCTCCCTAGGCTTATCCAATTAGGGTTTTTATCCAATCTTGTGCATCCAATAAGTTCATTTGTGTCATTGGATTAACATTTAGGTCATTTACGTCCTCCCTAGGCTTATCCAATTAGGGTTTTTATCCAATCTTGTGCATCCAATAAGTTCATTTGTGTCATTGGATTAACATTTAGGTCATTTACGTCCTCCCTAGGCTTATCCAATTAGGGTTTTTATCCAATCTTGTGCATCCAATAAGTTCATTTGTGTCATTGGATTAACATTTAGGTCATTTACGTCCTCCCTAGGCTTATCCAATTAGGGTTTTTATCCAATCTTGTGCATCCAATAAGTTCATTTGTGTCATTGGATTAACATTTAGGTCATTTACGTCCTCCCTAGGCTTATCCAATTAGGGTTTTTATCCAATCTTGTGCATCCAATAAGTTCATTTGTGTCATTGGATTAACATTTAGGTCATTTACGTCCTCCCTAGGCTTATTCTTATCCAATTAGGGTTTTTATCCAATCTTGTGCATCCAATTAGGGTTTTTAACCAATCTTGTGCAATCAATAGGTGTGTTTGTGTCATTGGATGAACATTTGGGTCTTTTTCGTCCTCCCTAGGCTTATTCTAGTCCAATTACGGTTTTTAACTAATCTTGTGCATCCCATTATTTCATTTGTGTCAGTGGATTTACATTTAGGTCATTTTCATCCTCCATAGGCTTATTCTTGTCCAATAAGGGTTTTAACCAATCTTGTGCTTCCAATAAGTTCATTTGTGTCATTGGATTAACATTTAGGTCATTTACGTCCTCCCCAGACTTATTCTTGTCCAATTATCGTTTTTATCCAATCTTGTGCATTTAATAAGTTCATTTGTGTCATTGATTTTACATTTAGGTCATTTTCATCCTCCCTAGGCTTATTCTTGTCCAATAACAGTTTTTAACCAATCTTGTGCATCCAATAGGTGTGTTTGTGTTATTAGATTAACATTTAGGTTATTTTCATTCTCCCTAGGCTTATTCTTGTCCAATTAGGGTTTTTAACCAATCTTGTGCATCCAATAGGTGTGTTTGTGTTATTAGATTAACATTTAGGTTATTTTCATTCTCCCTAGGCTTATTCTTGTCCAATTAGGGTTTTTAACCAATCTTGTGCATCCAATAGGTGTGTTTGTGTTATTAGATTAACATTTAGGTTATTTTCATTCTCCCTAGGCTTATTCTTGTCCAATTAGGGTTTTTAACCAATCTTGTGCATCCAATAGGTGTGTTTGTGTTATTAGATTAACATTTAGGTTATTTTCATTCTCCCTAGGCTTATTCTTGTCCAATTAGGGTTTTTGACAATTCTTGTGCTTCCAAAAAGTCAGTTTGTGTCATTGGATTAACATTTAGGTCATTTACGTCCTCCCTAGGCTTATTCTTGTCCAATTAGGATTTTTATCCAATCTTGTGCATTCAATAAGTTCATTTTTGTCATTGGATTAACATTTAGGTCATTTTCGTCCTCCCTAAGCTTATTAATCATCTAAGTTGCTCATTAATTGCATTGATTGATTTTGCCTTTATACATATAAACTTCATTGTTTTTGATGCACTGTGTTATATGTTTCAAACCCAATGCATATGTTCTTTAACATAGGGGGAGAAATTGTTTCTACCTTTTTGACTTAAATGACAAAGGGGGAGAAATATTATAACTTGACAGTTGCATTGTTGATGTTTGTCTGCATGTTGTTATTACTTTGATACTTATGATATAGTTTGCTCTGTTACTTAATAACAAGTAATAATGTTGTTTATAATACACTTATGCTTGTTGTTTTGAAATGCTCAAGTTACAATTGTATGAATTGTCAATTATGCCAAAAAGGGGGAGATTGTTGGATTTTGATCCTTTGATTCCTAATTTTGACATAATTAATAATTCAACAATGTTCATACAATACATGATAAATCTAATATTTGAATTGAGCAAGATTTCAGGAACAACAATCAAATCCTACACACTTGGAACAGGTTGCTTGAAACACAAGAAATCAACAAAAGTTGATTTTTGATTGAAGCAAATCGATTGGGAAATCGATTTCATAACAAAGGTGTAAGGAAACACAACTGTTTGTGTTGGTATAATCGATTGGGCAATCGACTGACTGAATTAGAAATTGAAAATGCACAAGTCAGTGGCACCCCAGTTTTGAGGGTAATCGATTGACAAATCGATTATACAATTCACAAAGTAAACCTGATTGAAATAAATCGATTGGGAAATCGATTGGATAAGTCACAGTGGAAACCCAGTTTTAAGGGTAATCGATTGGCAAATCGATTACTTAAAAATCACTTGCAAAATAACTTTTCCTGTGACATACAAATCGATTGGACAATCTATGTTGTAATATTTCAATCAAGTTAAATTTGGTCGAAATCGATTGGGAAATCGATTGAACCAAATCCCAGGTAAGAACGTTTTCAGACAAATACATACAAATCGATTGGCACGTCGATTAGTATCAAAATAGCTGAGTCACTGACTTAAACTCAATCGATTGGCAAATCGATTGACAAAACCTTTTGAAAACCCAGTGAACTCTGAGCGTGTGACCAAATCGATTTTAAGTATTTGTTAATCGATTATGAAGATTTGATAAATCGATTATGGAATCGATTGATATGTGTTTCAGTTTGAACATAACATCTGCAATCGATTACGAAATCGATTCATATCAGTCTTAACATAATCACTGAGAAATGTTGTTTAAAGAATCGATTGGTAAATCGATTGGGTTATATAGTTTCAAGATTCAAGAAAAACAAGACACACGATAATCGATTGGCAAATCGATTAGACTGGTTTATCACTTTACGAAATCGATTGGTAAATCGATTGATTAATGTGTTTTTCAGAAACTATATAAACTGTCTTCAATCTGTCTTTCAATAACATGAATGATAATAACAATGATATCAATCTGAAATATACATTGAATATTCTTGATACACAATAACACTTGGTTAATACATTGAGATTACTTTTTCAGATCAAATAGAAAAAGAGGATTATCAACAATCAAAAAGATAGCTGGAAAAGTGATCTTGAAAGACAAGGATTCTCATAAACAAATCTTTGATATCCAGAATTGTGAGAAGCCATTTTGACCAAGATTGAAGACTACTTTTTGTTCTTTCTGTATTCTGTTTGTAATAATTCTTTGAAACAAAAACAAAGCGAGAAAATCCAGCTAGAAACTGGTGACTACTTTCTTGGGTGAGAGTGCTCAACAAGAAAGAGTTGTACTTTGATTCTGTGATAGGTTGCTGAGTATCTACAAGGATCAGAGGGTGATCAATAGGAAAGAGATCATTAAGATAGATAGGTTTCGGGGAGGAAACTGGACAATCTGTAATTGATTCTTTCTATTGGAGAAGAAAATCTGAAATCCGTTTGGATTTGCAGGACTGGATGTAGGTTGTCAAGTGGACAACTGAACCAGTATAAATCCTTGGTGCAATCTTCTCTAACCCTTATCTCCTTTGATTTACTATCTTGATATATCTGTATATGTGATTAAAATTAGATGCATGTTAAACATATTCTGTAATAAGTAATATTGTTTAATCTGATAATTTGACTTGTATGCATCTTGATTAATCTCATATCAATCTAATAAAACTTGCTAATCTTGTATGCCACAATTTAATTTCCGCTGTGTGTATGAAATTGATTTAATTTCATAAAGAACTGATACATTCTGATATATTCCGCTTATTACGAGGTCATATATACCAACAATTGGCCTCAGAGCCTAACTTTTCGAGAGGTAATACTCATAAAAGCACTATGGCCTCAAACGATTTTCTGGGAGAAGGCGCATCGTTAGCAAGACCTCCAGCTTTCAACGGAACAGCTTATATGTACTGGAAGCACAGGATGCTAATCTTCTTGGAAGCCAGTGGCATAGACATCCTTGACGCTGTTGAAAACGGTCCATATATTCCCAAGATTGCAGGAACGAATGACTCAATGATTCTCAAGCCTAGAGCCGACTGGTCAGATGATGACAAGAAAAAGGTAGGTTATAATGCAAAGGCTAAGAACATTATAACATCTGCTCTTTGTGCAGAAGAATTTTTTAGAGTGTCAAACTGCAAGTCAGCAAAAGAAATGTGGGACATTCTTCAAGAAACACATGAAGGAACCACAGACGTGAAGAGAGCTCGCGTAAACACACTGATGCACGAATATGAATTATTCAGCATGAAAAGGGACGAATCCATCAGTGATCTGCAAACCAGATTCACACACATTGTGAATAATCTTCATGCATTGGGAAAGCAAGTGGATAACGAACAGCAGATTGGAAAAATTATGAGTTGTCTAACCAGAGAATGGCAGCCAAAGATAACAGCCATAGCAGAATCTAAAGATCTAGCAAAGATGACGACTGCAACTTTGTTTGGTAAACTAAGAGAACACGAAATGGAATTACATCGACTGGACGAATCAGAGATGGAAAGCCGCAAAAAGAAAGGACTATCCCTGAAGGTTCAAGCCCAGCAATCGAAAACTGAATCAGATAGCTGCTCAGATCAATCCAGTAGTGAATCTGAAGAGCCGGAAATCGGGTTGCTTGTCAAGAAATTCAAGAAGTTTCTGAAGAAGAAAGACAACAAATTCAGAAAACCATCTAGCTCCAAGACTACTGACAACAAGACCATTACATGCTATGAATGTGGTAAAACTGGTCACATAAAGTCAGAATGCTACAAATTGCAAAACAAGAATAGAGCTACAAAATCAAAAGGCAAGGAACCAGTCACCAAAACCAGAAAAGCTTATATTGCATGGAATGATAACGATGAATCCTCTGCATCTTCTGATGAAGAAGAAGTCAACTTGTGTCTCATGGCAGATACAGATTCAGAATCAGAAAATGAGGTTAGTTCACAATCTAATCCAACCTATGATGAACTTCAAGAAGCTTTCAATGAACTGCATGATGATTATGTGAATTCCATAAAACAGTTGTTAAGCACAAAGAAAATGCTTGAACAAATGAATGTTGAGCATAAAGAAATTGAAAATTTATGTGAACAACTGAAAAAGGATTCACAAGAAAAATCTGCAAAGTGCATTGAACTTGAAAATACTGTTGCATCATTAAAATCTGATTTATTAAATTTTGCAAATAGTAAAGATAAGCTAAATGTCATACTTAGCAATCAAAGACATGTTCATGAAAAATCTGGTTTAGGATATACACCAAATATGCATGTCAAAAGAAAAAATAAAAACAGATCTGGTATTGGTTATATGCAAACCAGAAATGTCAAACATGGTCAAAAATCTGCTATTGCTAAGAGTATGTATGACATCTTTACTAAACCAAATAAACATTCATCCTTTGATGGCAGATGTCATTTCTGTTGCAGAAAGGGACATTTTGTGTCTAATTGCAAATTTAAAAAATTAGCCAATCAAGGATGGAAGCTAGTTTGGATAGAAAAGAAATCTGTGTTTGACACTAACCAACCAGGACCCAATTTAAATTGGGGACCTAAAACAAAATTCTGATTTTGTATTGCAGGTGTGCTTGACATCCACGAAACACTCATGGTATCTAGATAGCGGATGCTCAAAGCACATGACTGGTGACAAATCCAAATTCCTTTCCCTGACATTAAAGGAAGGAGGCTTTGTCAAATATGGTGATAACAACAGAGGAAAAATCATTGGAATTGGTGATGTAGGCGATGAATCAACTGCAGTAATCAAAAATGTGCTATATGTTGAAGGATTAAAGCACAACTTACTGAGTATAAGCCAGCTATGTGACAAAGGTTTTCAAGTAAGTTTTTCATCACAATCTTGCATTATTGAGCATAAAGATGACAAACACATAAAGCTAATTGGGGACAGAATCAACAACATTTACATGTTGGATTTCAATTCTGTACCTAGTGCTGTATGCTGCTTGTTATCCAACTCAGATGAAACATGGCTTTGGCATAAAAGAATTGCTCATATACACATAAATCATTTGAATAAACTTGTCAGCAAACAGTTAGTCTTAGGTCTACCAAATAGGAAGTTCTCTAAAGATAGACTGTGTGATGCATGTGAGAAAAGTAAACTGGTTAAGACTCCATTTCCCTCTATAGACTTGGTTAGAACAAATAGAGTTTTACAACTAGTTCACATGGACCTTTTTGGACCTGCCCAAGTTAAGAGTTTAGGTGGAAACCTGTATGGATATGTGCTGGTTGATGATTATTCTAGATTCACATGGACTTACTTTTTAGCTCATAAAAGTGATACATTCTCTGTTTTCAAAAAGTTTGCTGCTTTAGTACAAAATGAGAATGATTTGAAAATTGTTTCAATAAAAAGTGATCATGGAGGTGAATTCCAAAATGATCTTTTTCAAAATTATTGTGAATCAAATGGAATCAACCACATCTATTCAGCCCCTAGGACACCACAGCAGAATGGGGTAGTGGAGAGGAAAAATAGATCCCTAGAAGAGTTAGCTAGGACCATGCTTAAGGACTCCAACCTACCTAAGTACTTTTGGGCAGATGCAATTAGTACAGCCACCCATGTAGTGAATAGAGTTCTCATTAGGCCCCTGCTTAGGAAAACACCCTATGAGCTTTACAAGGGTAGAAAACCAAACCTGTCCTACTTTAGAATCTTTGGTTGTAAATGCTTTGTTTTAAACAATGGCAAAGAACACCTAGGAAAGTTTGACCCTAAGGCAGATGAAGGTATCTTTCTAGGATATTCCCAAACTAGTAAGGCCTATAGAATCTACAACAAAAGAACAAAAACCATAGAAGAGTCAGTTCATGTAAAGTTTGATGAATCTTTTACAGAAAACTTGAACAAAACTCCTTCTAAGGTTATTGACATTTTGGATGATGTTGTAGAATCTGAACCACTAGAACAACCTATAGCTGACCCTCCAACTAGTGCAGACCCTGTAGAACCTATAGAAACCTGTGAGTTGCCTAAGGAATGGAAGTTCAACCGAAACCACCCTTTAGACAACATTATAGGCGATATCTCTAAAGGTGTTGCAACTAGGAGAAGCCTTAGTCAGTTTTGTAACTTTACAGCCTTTGTATCTCAGATTGAACCTAAGAACATTAAGGAAGCCCTTTTAGATAGTGAGTGGATACTTGCTATGCAAGAGGAGTTAAACCAGTTTGAGAGAAACAAGGTGTGGAACTTGGTACCTAGGCCAGAGGGTAAGCATGTTATAGGAACTAGGTGGGTGTTCAGAAATAAGTTAGATGAGAATGGTGTGATAACTAGGAATAAAGCCAGATTAGTTGCAAAGGGTTATAGTCAAGAGGAGGGAATAGACTTTGATGAGACCTATGCCCCAGTAGCTAGACTAGAAGCCATAAGAATTTTATTGGCTTATGCATGTATCATGGACTTCAATCTATATCAAATGGATGTGAAGAGTGCCTTTCTCAATGGAGACCTCCAAGAGGAAGTTTTTGTGAGTCAAACACCAGGTTTTGAAAATCCAGATTTTCCTAACCATGTGTATAAACTCTCAAAGGCCCTCTATGGGTTGAAACAAGCTCCAAGAGCTTGGTATGAGAAACTCAGCACTTTCCTCATTCAACAAAATTTTTCAAGAGGAAATGTTGATAAGACACTCTTTACAAAAACTACTGAAAATGACATCTTGCTGGTCCAAATTTATGTTGATGACATCATATTTGGATCAACAAATGATAAACTTTGCAAAGAATTTGAAAACTTAATGAAAGGTAAATTTGAAATGTCAATGATGGGTGAACTGTCATATTTCTTGGGATTTCAAATTAACCAAAGCAAGCAAGGCATTTTCATTAGTCAATCCAAATATTGTTCTGATTTGATAAAGAAATTTAACTTTGATAAACTTAAGTCCATTGATACACCCATGAGTCAAGGAAATTTCTTAGACCGAGATGAGAAGGGTAAGCCTGTAGATGTCACTAGATTTCGTGGTATGATTGGATCTCTGCTCTACCTTACAGCAAGCCGACCAGATATTATGTTCAGTGTTTGTATGTGTGCAAGGTATCAATCGAATCCGAAGGAATCTCACCTCAGTGCAGTAAAGAGAATTTTCAGATACTTGGTAGGTACTAAAAGTCTTGGTTTGTGGTATCCAAAAGGTTCAACATGTACTTTGGTTGGTTATTCAGACTCAGACTTTGCTGGTTGTAAACTTGACAGAAAGAGTACTTCAGGAACATGTCATTTGCTTGGTAATTCTCTAGTGTCTTGGTTCAGTAAGAAGCAAACAAGTATTGCATTGTCTACTGCAGAAGCTGAATACATAGCAGCTGGGAGCTGTTGTGCTCAAATCTTGTGGATGAAACAGCATTTAATGGACTTCGGTGTCGATTTGGGAACAGTGCCGATCATGTGTGATAACACAAGTGCTATCAGCATAACCAAGAACCCTGTAATGCATTCAAGGACAAAACACATTGAGGTAAGGCATCACTTCATAAGAGACCACTTTCAGAATGGAGTTATCAAACTTGAGTATGTGAACACTACAGAACAATTAGCTGATATCTTCACAAAAGCATTGCCAAAAGAAAGTTTTTTGAACATAAGGATGAAACTAGGGATCATTGATCCTAGTGAAGTGTAAGTTTTTGATGATTCTGGTACTTTTCAGTAATGTTTTCCAGTTACATCGATTTGGAAATCGATTACCAGCATGGTAAAAGGTTTATAAAATCGATTTGGGAATCGATTACTTTAGCCCAGGATTCAAAATTTCAGAAATTTTTTTTTAACCTTCACGAGCATCGATTTGGAAATCGATTAGCTAAGTGTTCAACCTTAAGACAATCGATTTGGGAATCGATTAAGTAAAACTGGAATTCGATTTGAACATCGATTTGAAATATGACCGTTACTCAAAGTTACTAGCCGTTGGCACTTCATCATTACTGAATCGATTGAGGATTCCCAGCAACGGTAACCTAATCGATTGGGAAATCGATTTACTAGGTCAAGAGTATAAAAGGAACAGTTCTAAATCGATTTCTGCACTTTGTTTTCCAGATTTTCTCTGCTTTTCTCTTGTGTTCTTCTTTCTTCTGTCTCTGCATTTGTTTGAATCTGCTTTCTACACTCTACCTACTTCGAATCTACACAACATTGTTGATATGGCCCGTGTAAAACAGACTCAAGCATGCACTCCATCTCCATCATCTTCTTCCACCAGTGAAACACCATCACCACCTCCAACTTTAACAAAAAGAGTACCCATCCCAACTCACAAAATACTTGCAAAGGATAAAGGAAAAGCTCCTGCCCCAATCCAGGAAAAGTCGAAGAAACGCAAAGAGCCCCCTACTGAAAAGCTCATGGCTGATGCCATGAAAGTAATTACTCAGAAAAGGAAGAAGAAGCCTACTTCTTCTCCACCTCCTAAGAAGGTCTCTGCACCTAAGGAAAAGGAGGTACAACCATCTTTGTCTACAGACTTCGCAAAAAGGAAAATTCATGAAGCTAGAACCATGGATTTTGAATATTTTGATGTTGTGGAATTTACTTTTCAGAACCACCTCAGGTTTCATGGATTGGAAAGTTTTCTGTCTTCTACACTCGACAGCTATCCAAGGCTGATCAGGGAGTTTTATTCTACCTTTAAGATGACTGAAGAAGGTTTTACTGCTTCAGTTAAGGGAAAAAGAATTACAATGACTTTTGATGATTTCTCAACTTTATCTGGATTGCCTTTCTACGGCAAATCTATTGATGGCAGCACAGAAGCCGACACTGCCGATGAAGGTTGGGAAGAAACACTTGATAGGCATACCGCAGTTAAAGACCTGATGGTCGATGGGTTTGTTGAATCGATTTCACTGCCCATTGGTCAGATGAAGGTTCAACAGAGGATGTTGATGTATGCTTTGACGCGTATGCTGGTTCCACGATCGGGAAATCACGCAGTAGTCCAGAAGTTGGACATCATACTGTTGTGGGGCTTATCCAAAGAGTTAAGGATGAGCTGGTGTTGGATTGTGCTAAGGCACATGTTGGAAGCATCTCAAAGCAAGCTGATGCTGCCTTATCCACAGTTGATAACTAAAATTCTCAAACACTTCAAGGTCTCATTTGGAAATGAGGAATCTGCTAAAACGACATTGGTGTTTGGTGAATCGATAGTGAATCAGATGCAACTGAAGCGATTACATGGTAAATGGATAAGACCTCAAGCAGCTGCTGACCCTGTCCAGCCCCAACCTCAACCTCAGTCTCAGCCTCCACCAGTTACTGAATCTGCTACTCCTGATTTTGTGAACAGAATTTTGGAATTCATTGAAGCTCAGATGGCACACAATGCCAAAGTGTTGGAATCTCAGACCAGATTGGAAGCACGCTTAAGGACTCTGCAAGACTCCTTGAACTCAGTGGTTCACGATGTGGATGCGATTCAGACACACCTCGGCATCAAACTGTCATTTGAAGACGTCGCAGAGATTGGTCGACAAGCTACAGATGAACCTAACCCAAACCCCCCAGTTAACCCTGAGACTCATGGTGAGGAGACACCTGCTGAGGTTAATACAGCGGTCTCAACCTCTCCCTTAGATGATAGTGAGGACCAGCCCACACTAGGTGTTTAGGACCCTTAGGTTTCATACTGTTTTGCTCTGACCTGTTATAATTTTGTGATGTATGATGAATTTTTATAAATGTTATATCTTTTTGGCTTAATCATCTAAGTTGCTCATTAATTGCATTGATTGATTTTGCATTTAGCCATATAAACTTCATTGTTTTTGATGCACTGTGTTATATGTTTCAAACCCAATGCATATGTTCTTTAACATAGGGGGAGCAATTGTTTCTACCTTTTTGACTTAAATGACAAAGGGGGAGAAATATTATAACTTGACAGTTGCATTGTTGATGTTTGTCTGCATGTTGTTATTACTTTGATACTTATGATATAGTTTGCTCTGTTACTTAATAACAAGTAATAATGTTGTTTATAATACACTTATGCTTGTTGTTTTGAAATGCTCAAGTTACAATTGTATGAATTGTCAATTATGCCAAAAAGGGGGAGATTGTTGGATTTTGATCCTTTGATTCCTAATTTTGACATAATTAATAATTCAACAATGTTCATACAATACATGATAAATCTAATATTTGAATTGAGCAAGATTTCAGGAACAACAATCAAATCCTACACACTTGGAACAGGTTGCTTGAAACACAAGAAATCAACAAAAGTTGACTTTTGACTAAAGCAAATCGATTGGGAAATCGATTTCATAACAAAGGTGTAAGGAAACACAACTGTTTGTGTTGGTATAATCGATTGGGCAATCGACTGACTGAATTAGAAATTGAAAATGCACAAGTCAGTGGCACCCCAGTTTTGAGGGTAATCGATTGACAAATCGATTATACAATTCACAAAGTAAACCTGATTGAAATAAATCGATTGGGAAATCGATTGGATAAGTCACAGTGGAAACCCAGTTTTAAGGGTAATCGATTGGCAAATCGATTGCTTAAAAATCACTTGCAAAATAATTTTTCCTGTGACATACAAATCGATTGGACAATCTATGTTGTAATATTTCAATCAAGTTAAATTTGGTCGAAATCGATTGGGAAATCGATTGAACCAAATCCCAGGTAAGAACGTTTTCAGACAAATACATACAAATCGATTGGCACGTCGATTAGTATCAAAATAGCTGAGTCACTGACTTAAACTCAATCGATTGGCAAATCGATTGACAAAACCTTTTGAAAACCCAGTGAACTCTGAGCGTGTGACCAAATCGATTTTAAGTATTTGTTAATCGATTATGAAGATTTGATAAATCGATTATGGAATCGATTGATATGTGTTTCAGTTTGAACATAACATCTGCAATCGATTACGAAATCGATTCATATCAGTCTTAACATAATTACTGAGAAATGTTTGTTTAAAGAATCGATGGCAAATCGATTGGCTTATATAGTTTCAAGATTCAATAAAAACAAGACACACGATAATCGATTGGCAAATCGATTAGACTGGTTTATCACTTTACGAAATCGATTGGTAAATCGATTGATTAATATGTTTTTCAGAAACTATATAAACTGTCTTCAATCTTTCTTTCAAAAATAATAATGATAATGATAACAATCTGAAATATACTTTGAATATTCTTGATATAAAATAACACTTGGTTAATACACTGAGATTACTTTTTCAGATCAAAGAAAAAGAAGATTATCAACAATCAAAAGATAGCTGGAAAAGTGATCTTGAAAGACAAGGGTTCTCATAAACAATCTTTGAATATCCAGAATTGTGAGAAGCCACATTGACCAAGATTGAAGACTATTTTTTTGTTCTTCCTTAATTCTGTTTGTAATAATTCTTTGAAACAAAAACGAAAGCGAGAAAAGCCAGCTAGAAACTTGTGGCTACTTTCTTGGGTGAGAGTGCTCAACAAGAAGGAGTCGGACTTTGATTCTGTGTTAGATTGCTGAGTATCTACAAGGATCAGAGGGTGATCAATAGGAAAGAGATCATTAAGATAGATAGGTTTCGGGGAGGAAACTGGACAATCTGTAATTGATTCTTTCTATTGGAGAAGAAAATCTGAAATCCGTTTGGATTTTCAGGACTGGATGTAGGTTGTCAAGTTGACAACTGAACCAGTATAAATTCTTGGTGCAATCTTCTCTAACCCTTAACTCCTTTGATTTACTATATTGCTATATCTGTATATGTGATTAAAATTAGATGCATGTTAAACATATTCTGTAATAAGTAATATTGTTTAATCTGTTAATTTGACTTGTATGCATCTTGATTAATCTCATATCAATCTAACAGAACTTGCTAATCTTGTATGCCACAATTTAATTTCCGCTGTGTGTATGAAATTGATTTAATTTCATAAAGAACTGATACATTCTGATATATTCCGATTATTACGAGGTCGTACCAACCAACATTTAGGTCATTTTCATCCTCCCTTGGTTTATTCTTGTCCTATTAGGGTTATTAACCAATCTTGTGCGTCCAATTAGTTCATTTGTGTCATTGGATTAACATTTAGGTCATTTTTGTCCACCCTAAGCTTATTCTTGTCCAATTAGGGTTTTTAACCAATGTTGTGCATCAAATAGGTGTGTTTGTGGCATTGGATTAACATTTAGGTCATTTTCGCCCTCCCTAGGCTTATTCTAGTCCAATTAGGGTTTTTAACTTATCTTGTGCATCTAATTAGTTCATTTGGGTCATCGGATTAACAGTTAGGTCATTTTCGTCTTCCCTAAGCTTATTCTTGTCCAATTAGAGTTTTTAAGAAATCTTGTGCATCCAATTGGTGTGTTTGTGTTATTGGATTAACATTTAGCTCATTTTCATCCTCCCTAGGTATATTCTTGTCCAATTAGGGTTATTAACCAATCTTGTGCGTCCAATTAGTTCATTTGTGTCATTGGATTAACATTTAGGCCATTTTTGTCCTCCTTAAGCATATTCTTGTCCAATTAGGTTTTTTAACCAATGATGTGCATCAATTAGGTGTGTTTGTGTTATTGGATTAACATTTAGGTCATTTTCGCCCTCCAAAGGCTTATTCTATTCCATTAGTGTTTTTAACTAATCTTGTGCATCTAATTACTTCATTTGTGTCATTGGATTTACATTTAGGTCATTTTCATCCTCCCTAGGCTTATTATTGTCCAATAACGGTTTTTAACCAATGTTGTGCTTCCAATAAGCTCATTTCTGTCATTGGATTAACATTTAGGTCATTTACGTCCTCCATTGGCGTATTCTTGTCCAATTATGGTTTTTATCCAATCTTGTGCATCCAATAAGTTCATTTGTGTCATTGGATTAACATTTAGGTCATTTTCATCCTCCCTAGGCTTATTCTTGTCCAATTAGTGTTTTTAACAAATCTTGTGCATCCAATAGGTGTGTTTGTGTTATTGGATTAACATTTAGGTCATTTTCATCCTCCCTAGGTTTATTCTTATCCAATTAGGGTTATTAACCAATCGTGTGCATCCAATTAGTTCATTTGTGTCATTGGATTAACATTTAGGTCATTTTAGTCCTCCCTAAGCTTATTCTTGTCCAATTAGGGTTTTTAACCAATCTTGTGCATCCAATAGGTGTGTTTGTGTCATTGGATTAATATTTAGGTCATTTTCGTCCTCCCTAGGCTTATTCTAGTCCAATTAGGGTTTTTAATTAATCTTGTGCATCCAATTAGTTCATTTGTGTCATTGGATTTACATTTAGGTCATTTTCATCCTCCCTAGGCTTATTGTTGTCCAATAAGGGTTTTTAACATATCTTGTGCTTCCAATAAGTTCATTGGTGTCATTCGATTAACATTTAGGTCATTTACGTCCTCCCTATGCTTATTCTTGTCCAATTAGAGTTTTTAACCAATCTTGTGCATGCAATAGGTGTGTTTGTGTCATTGGATTAACATTTAGGTCGTTTTCATCCTCCCTAGGCTTATTCTTGTCCAATTAGGGTTTTTATCATATCTTGTGCATTCAATAAGTTCATTTGTGTCATTGAATTACCATTTAGGTCATTTTCGGTCTCCCTAGGCTTATTCTTGTCGAATTAGAGTTTTTAACCAATTTTGTGCATCCAATAAGGTGTGTTTGTGTCATTGGATTAAAATTTAGGTCATTTTCATCCTCCCTAGGCTTATTCTTGTCCTATTAGTGTTTTTAACAAATCTTGTGCATCCAATAGGTGTGGTTGTGCTATTGGATTAACATTTAGGTTATTTTCATCCTCCCTAAGCTTATTCTTGTCCCATTAGGGTTTTTAACCAATCTTGTGCTTCCAATAAGTCCATTTGTGTCATTGGATTAACATTTAGGTCATTTACATCCTCCCTAGGCTTATCCAATTAGGATTTTTATCCAATCTTGTGCATTCAATAAGTTCATTTGTGTCATTGGATTAACATTTAGGTCATTTTCGTCCTTCCTAAGCTTATTCTTGTCCAATTTGAGTTTTTAACAAATCATGTGCATCAAATAGGTGTGTTTGTGTTATAGGATTAACATTTAGGTCATTTACGTCCTCCCTAGGCTTATTCTTGTCCAATCGTAGTTTTTATCCAATCTTGTGCATCCAATAAGTTCATTTGTGTCATTGGATTAATATTTAGGTCATTTTCGTCCTCCATAGGCTTATTCTTGTCCAATTAGGGTTTTTAACCAATGTTGTGCATCCAATAGGTGTGTTTGTGTTATTGGATTAAAATTTAGGTCATTTATGTCCTCCCTAGGCTTATTCTTGTCCAATTAGGGTTTTTAACAAATCTTGTGCATCTAATTAGTTCATTTGTGTCATTGGATTAATATTTAGGTCATTTTCGTCCTCCATAGGCTTATTCTTGTCCAATTAGTGTTTTTAACAAATCTTGTGCATCTAATTAGTTCATTTGTGTCATTGGATTAACATTTAGGTCATTTTCGTCCTTCCTAAGCTTATTCTTGTCCAATTAGAGTTTTTAACAAATCTAGTGCATCCAATAGGTGTGTTTGTGTTATTGGATTAAAATTTAGGTCATTTATGTCCTCCCTAGGCTTATTCTTGTCCAATTATGGTTTTTATCCAATCTTGTGCATCCAATAAGTTCATTTGTGTCATTGGATTAATATTTAGGTCATTTTCGTTTTCCCTAGGCTTATTCTTGTCCAATTTGTGTTTTTAACAAATCTTGTGCATCCAATAGGTGTGTTTGTGTTATTAGATTAACATATAGGTTATTTTCATCCTCCCTAGGCTTATTCTTGTCCCATTAGGGTTTTTAACCAATCCTGTGCTTCCAAAAAGTCCATTTGTATCATTGGATTAACATTTAGGTCATTTACGTCCTCCCTAGGCTTATCCAATTAGGGTTTTTATTTAATCTTGTGCAATCATTTGTGTCATTCGATTAACATTAGGTCATTTTCGTCCTCCTTAGGCTTATTGTTATCCAATTAGGGTTTTTAACCAATCTTGTGCAATCAATAGGTGTGTTTGTGTCATTGGATGAACTTTTGGGTGATTTTCGTCCTACCTAGGCTTATTCTAGTTCAATTACGGTTTTCAACTAATCTTGTGCATCCAATTAGTTCATTTGTGTCAGTGGATTTACATTTAAGTCATTTTTATCCTCCATTGGCTTATTCCTGTCCAATAAGGGTTTTAACCAATCTTGTGCTTCCAATAAGTTCATTTGTGTCATTGGATTAACATTTAGGTCATTTACGTCCTCCCTAGACTTATTCTTGTCCAATTATGGTTTTTATCCAATCTTGTGCATCCAATAAGTTCATTTGTGAAATTGGATTAACATTTAGGACATTTTGGTCCTACCTAGGCTTATTCTTGTCCAATTAGAGTTTTTAACAAATCTTGTGCATCCAATAGGTGTGTTTGTGTTATTGGATTAACATTTAGGTTATTTTCATTCTCCCTAGGCTTATTCTTGTCCAATTAGGGTTTTTGACAATTCTTGTGATTCCAATAAGTCCGTTTGTGTCATTGGATTAACATTTAGGTCATTTACGTCCTCCCTAGGCTTATTCTTGTCCAATTAGGGTTTTTATCCAATCTTGTGCATTCAATAAGTTCATTTGTGTCATTGGATTAACATTTAGGTCATTTTCGTCCCCCCTAAGCTTATTCTTGTCCAATTTGAGTTTTTAACAAATCTTGTGCATCCAATAGGTGTGTTTGTGTTATTGGATTAACATTTAGGTCATTTTCATCCACCCTACGTTTATTATTGTCCAATTAGGGTTATTAACCAATCTTGTGCGTCCAATTAGTTCATTTGTGTCATTGGATTAACATTTAGGTCATTTTTGTCCTCCCTAAGCATATTCTTGTCCAATTAGGGTTTTTAATCAATGTGTCCTGCCTAGGCGTATTGTTGTCCAATTATGGTTTTTATCCAATCTTGTGCATCCAATAAGTTCATTTGTGTCATTGGATGAAATTAGGTCATTTTCGTCCTCTCTAGGCTTATTCTTGTCCAATTAGAGTTTTTAACCAATCTTGTGCATCCAATTAGTTCATCTGTGTCATTGGATTAACATTTAGGTCATTTACGTCCTCCCTAGGCTTATTCTAGTCCAATTAGGGTTTTTAATTAATCTTGTGCATCCAATTAGTTCATCTGTGTCATTGGATTAACATTTAGGTCATTTACGTCCTCCCTAGGCTTATTCTAGTCCAATTAGGGTTTTTAATTAATCTTGTGCATCCAATTAGTTCATCTGTGTCATTGGATTAACATTTAGGTCATTTACGTCCTCCCTAGGCTTATTCTAGTCCAATTAGGGTTTTTAATTAATCTTGTGCATCCAATTAGTTCATCTGTGTCATTGGATTAACATTTAGGTCATTTACGTCCTCCCTAGGCTTATTCTAGTCCAATTAGGGTTTTTAATTAATCTTGTGCATCCAATTAGTTCATCTGTGTCATTGGATTTACATTTAGGTCATTTTCATCCTCCCTAGGCTTATAGTTGTCCAATAAGGGTTTTTAACATATCTTGTGCTTCCAATATGTTCATTGGTGTCATTGGATTAACATTTAGGTCATTTACGTCCTCCCTATGCTTATTCTTGTCCAATTAGAGTTTTTAACCAATCTTGTGCATCGAATAGGTGTGTTTGTTTTATTGAATTAACATTTAGGTTATTTTCATCCTCCCAAGGTTTATTCTTGTCCCATTAGGGTTTTTAACCAATCTTGTGCTTCCAATAAGTCCATTTGTGTCATTGGATTAACATTTAGGTCATTTACGTCCTCCCTAGGCTTATTCTTGTCCAATTAGGGTTTTTATCCAATCTTGTGCATTCAATAAGTTCATTTGTGTCATTGGATTAACATTTAGGTCATTTACGTCCTCCCTAGGCTTATTCTTGTCCAATTAGGGTTTTTATCCAATCTTGTGCATTCAATAAGTTCATTTGTGTCATTGGATTAACATTTAGGTCATTTACGTCCTCCCTAGGCTTATTCTTGTCCAATTAGGGTTTTTATCCAATCTTGTGCATTCAATAAGTTCATTTGTGTCATTGGATTAACATTTAGGTCATTTACGTCCTCCCTAGGCTTATTCTTGTCCAATTAGGGTTTTTATCCAATCTTGTGCATTCAATAAGTTCATTTGTGTCATTGGATTAACATTTAGGTCATTTACGTCCTCCCTAGGCTTATTCTTGTCCAATTAGGGTTTTTATCCAATCTTGTGCATTCAATAAGTTCATTTGTGTCATTGGATTAACATTTAGGTCATTTACGTCCTCCCTAGGCTTATTCTTGTCCAATTAGGGTTTTTATCCAATCTTGTGCATTCAATAAGTTCATTTGTGTCATTGGATTAACATTTAGGTCATTTACGTCCTCCCTAGGCTTATTCTTGTCCAATTAGGGTTTTTATCCAATCTTGTGCATTCAATAAGTTCATTTGTGTCATTGGATTAACATTTAGGTCATTTACGTCCTCCCTAGGCTTATTCTTGTCCAATTAGGGTTTTTATCCAATCTTGTGCATTCAATAAGTTCATTTGTGTCATTGGATTAACATTTAGGTCATTTACGTCCTCCCTAGGCTTATTCTTGTCCAATTAGGGTTTTTATCCAATCTTGTGCATTCAATAAGTTCATTTGTGTCATTGGATTAACATTTAGGTCATTTACGTCCTCCCTAGGCTTATTCTTGTCCAATTAGGGTTTTTATCCAATCTTGTGCATTCAATAAGTTCATTTGTGTCATTGGATTAACATTTAGGTCATTTACGTCCTCCCTAGGCTTATTCTTGTCCAATTAGGGTTTTTATCCAATCTTGTGCATTCAATAAGTTCATTTGTGTCATTGGATTAACATTTAGGTCATTTACGTCCTCCCTAGGCTTATTCTTGTCCAATTAGGGTTTTTATCCAATCTTGTGCATTCAATAAGTTCATTTGTGTCATTGGATTAACATTTAGGTCATTTACGTCCTCCCTAGGCTTATTCTTGTCCAATTAGGGTTTTTATCCAATCTTGTGCATTCAATAAGTTCATTTGTGTCATTGGATTAACATTTAGGTCATTTACGTCCTCCCTAGGCTTATTCTTGTCCAATTAGGGTTTTTATCCAATCTTGTGCATTCAATAAGTTCATTTGTGTCATTGGATTAACATTTAGGTCATTTACGTCCTCCCTAGGCTTATTCTTGTCCAATTAGGGTTTTTATCCAATCTTGTGCATTCAATAAGTTCATTTGTGTCATTGGATTAACATTTAGGTCATTTACGTCCTCCCTAGGCTTATTCTTGTCCAATTAGGGTTTTTATCCAATCTTGTGCATTCAATAAGTTCATTTGTGTCATTGGATTAACATTTAGGTCATTTACGTCCTCCCTAGGCTTATTCTTGTCCAATTAGGGTTTTTATCCAATCTTGTGCATTCAATAAGTTCATTTGTGTCATTGGATTAACATTTAGGTCATTTACGTCCTCCCTAGGCTTATTCTTGTCCAATTAGGGTTTTTATCCAATCTTGTGCATTCAATAAGTTCATTTGTGTCATTGGATTAACATTTAGGTCATTTACGTCCTCCCTAGGCTTATTCTTGTCCAATTAGGGTTTTTATCCAATCTTGTGCATTCAATAAGTTCATTTGTGTCATTGGATTAACATTTAGGTCATTTACGTCCTCCCTAGGCTTATTCTTGTCCAATTAGGGTTTTTATCCAATCTTGTGCATTCAATAAGTTCATTTGTGTCATTGGATTAACATTTAGGTCATTTACGTCCTCCCTAGGCTTATTCTTGTCCAATTAGGGTTTTTATCCAATCTTGTGCATTCAATAAGTTCATTTGTGTCATTGGATTAACATTTAGGTCATTTACGTCCTCCCTAGGCTTATTCTTGTCCAATTAGGGTTTTTATCCAATCTTGTGCATTCAATAAGTTCATTTGTGTCATTGGATTAACATTTAGGTCATTTACGTCCTCCCTAGGCTTATTCTTGTCCAATTAGGGTTTTTATCCAATCTTGTGCATTCAATAAGTTCATTTGTGTCATTGGATTAACATTTAGGTCATTTACGTCCTCCCTAGGCTTATTCTTGTCCAATTAGGGTTTTTATCCAATCTTGTGCATTCAATAAGTTCATTTGTGTCATTGGATTAACATTTAGGTCATTTACGTCCTCCCTAGGCTTATTCTTGTCCAATTAGGGTTTTTATCCAATCTTGTGCATTCAATAAGTTCATTTGTGTCATTGGATTAACATTTAGGTCATTTACGTCCTCCCTAGGCTTATTCTTGTCCAATTAGGGTTTTTATCCAATCTTGTGCATTCAATAAGTTCATTTGTGTCATTGGATTAACATTTAGGTCATTTACGTCCTCCCTAGGCTTATTCTTGTCCAATTAGGGTTTTTATCCAATCTTGTGCATTCAATAAGTTCATTTGTGTCATTGGATTAACATTTAGGTCATTTACGTCCTCCCTAGGCTTATTCTTGTCCAATTAGGGTTTTTATCCAATCTTGTGCATTCAATAAGTTCATTTGTGTCATTGGATTAACATTTAGGTCATTTACGTCCTCCCTAGGCTTATTCTTGTCCAATTAGGGTTTTTATCCAATCTTGTGCATTCAATAAGTTCATTTGTGTCATTGGATTAACATTTAGGTCATTTACGTCCTCCCTAGGCTTATTCTTGTCCAATTAGGGTTTTTATCCAATCTTGTGCATTCAATAAGTTCATTTGTGTCATTGGATTAACATTTAGGTCATTTACGTCCTCCCTAGGCTTATTCTTGTCCAATTAGGGTTTTTATCCAATCTTGTGCATTCAATAAGTTCATTTGTGTCATTGGATTAACATTTAGGTCCTTTTCGTCCTCCTTAGGCTTATCCTCAAAGGTTTATTCTTGTCCAATTAAGGTTTTTAACCAATCTTATGCATCCAATAAGTTCCTTGGCTTGTTCTAGTCCAATTAGTGTTTTTAACCAATCTTCTGCAACCAATAGGTTTGTTTGTGTCATTGGATTAACATTTAGGTTATTTTCGTCCTCCCTAGGCTATTTCTAATCCAATTAGGAGTTTTAACCAATCTTGTGTGTCCAATAGGTGTGTTTGTGTCATTGGATAAACATTTAGGTCATTTTTGTCCTCCCTAGGCTTATTCTATTCCGATTAGGGTTTTTAACCAATCTTGTGCATCCAATAGGTGTGTTTGTGTTATTGGATTAACATTTAGCTTGTTTTCATCCTCCCTAGGCTTATTCTTGTCCCATTAGGGTTTTTAACCAATCTTGTGCTTCCAATAAGTCCATTTGTGTCATTGGATTAACATTTAGGTCATTTACGTCCTCCCTAGGCTTATCCAATTAGGGTTTTTATCCAATCTTGTGCATTCAATAAGTTCATTTGTGTCATTGGATTAACATTTAGGTCCTTTTCGTCCTCCTTAGGCTTATCCTCAAAGGTTTATTCTTGTCCAATTAAGGTTTTTAACCAATCTTATGCATCCAATAAGTTCCTTGGCTTGTTCTAGTCCAATTAGTGTTTTTAACCAATCTTCTGCAACCAATAGGTTTGTTTGTGTCATTGGATTAACATTTAGGTTATTTTCGTCCTCCCTAGGCTATTTCTAATCCAATTAGGAGTTTTAACCAATCTTGTGTGTCCAATAGGTGTGTTTGTGTCATTGGATAAACATTTAGGTCATTTTTGTCCTCCCTAGGCTTATTCTATTCCGATTAGGGTTTTTAACCAATCTTGTGCATCCAATAGGTGTGTTTCTATCATCAGATTAACATTTAGGTCATTTTTGTCCTTCCTAGGTTTATTCTAGTCCAATTAAGGTTTTTAACCAATCTTGTGCATCCAATAGGTGTGTTTGTGTCATTGGATTAACATTTAGTTCCTTTTCGTCCTCCCTAGGCTTATTCTAGTCCAATTAAGGTTTTTAACCAATCTTGGGCATCCAATAGGTGTGTTTGAGTCATTGGATAAACATTTAGGTCATTTTCGTCCTCCATAGGCTTATTCTAGTCCAATTAGGGTTTTTAATCAATCTTGTGCATCCAATAGGTGTCTTTGTGTCATTGTATTAACATTTAGACCATTTTAGTCCTCCCTAGGCTTATTCTAGTCCAATAAGGATTTTTAACCAATCTTGTGCATCCAATAAGTTCCTTTGTGCCATTGGATTAACATTTAGGTCATTTACGTCCTCCCTAGCCTTATTCTTGTCCAATTAGTGTTTTTAAACAATCTTGTGCATCCAATAATTTCATTTGTGTTATTGGATTAACGTTTAGGTCATTTTCTTCCTCCCTATGTTTATTCTTGTCCAATTAGAGTTTTTAATAAATCATGCGCATCCAATACGTGTGTCTGTGTCGCCAGATTAACATTTAGATCATTTGCATCCTCCCATGGCATATTCTTGTCTAATTAGGGTTTTTAACCAATTTTTAGCATCCAATAGGTGTGTTTGAGTCATTGGTTTAACATTTAGGTCATTTTCGTACTCCCTAGGCTTATTCTAGTCCAATTAGGGATTTTAACCAATCTTGTGCATCCAAGATGTGTGTTTGTGTCATCGGATTAACATTTAGGTCATTTTCGTCCTCCCTTGGCTTATTCTAGACCAATTGTGGTTTTTAACCAATCTTGTGCATCCAATAGGTGTGTTTGTGTCATCAGATTAACATTTAGGTCATTTTCGTCTTTCCTAGGCTTATTATAGTCGAATTAGGTTTTTTAACCAATCTTGTGCATCCAATAGGTGTCTTTGTGTCATTGTATTAACATTTAGACCATTTTAGTCCTCCCTAGGCTTATTCTAGTCCAATTAGGACTTTTAACCAATCTTGTGCATCCAATAAGTTCCTTTGTGCCATTGGATTAACATTTAGGTCATTTACGTCCTCCCTAGCCTTATTCTTGTCCAATTAGTGTTTTTAAACAATCTTGTGCATCCAATAATTTCATTTGTGTTATTGGATTAACGTTTAGGTCATTTTCTTCCTCCTTATGTTTATTCTTGTCCAATTAGAGTTTTTAATAAATCATGTGCATCCAATAGGTGTGTCTGTGTCACCGGATTAACATTTAGATCATTTGCATCCTCCCATGGCTTATTCTTGTCTAATTAGGGTTTTTAACCAATCTTTAGCATCCAATAGGTGTGTTTGAGTCATTGGTTTAACATTTAGGTCATTTTCGTACTCCCTAGGCTTATTCTTGTCCAATTAGGGTTTTTAACCAATCTTGTGCATCCAATAGGTGTGTTTGTGTCATTGGATTAACATTTAGGTCATTTTCGTCCTCCCTAGGCTTATTCTTGTCCAATTAGGGTTTTTAACCAATCTTGTGCATCCAATAGGTGTGTTTGTGTCATTGGATTAACATTTAGGTCATTTACATCCTCCCTTGGCTTATGCTTGTCCAATAAGGGTTTTAAACCAATCTTGTGCTTCCAATAAGTTCATTTGTGTCATTGGATTAGCATTTAGGTCATTTACGTCCTCCCTAGGCTTATTCTTGTCCAATTAGGTTTTTTATCCAATCTTGTGCATCCAATAAGTTCATTTGTGTCATTGGATTAACATTTAGGTCATTTTCGTCCTCCCTAGGCTTATTCTTGTCCTTGTGTCATTGGATTAACATTTATGTCATTTTCGTCCTCATTAGGCGTATTCTAGTCCAATTAGGGTTTTTAACCAATCTTGTGCTTCTAATAACTTCATTTGTGTCATTGGATTAACATTTAGGTCATTCTCGTCCTCCCTAGGCTTAATCTTGTTAAATTTGGGTTATTAACCAATCTTGTGCACCCAATAAGTTCATTTGTGTCATTGGATTAACATTTATGTCATTTTCGTCCTCATTAGGCGTATTCTAGTCCAATTAGGGTTTTTAACCAATCTTGTGCTTCTAATAACTTCATTTGTGTCATTGGATTAACATTTAGGTCATTCTCGTCCTCCCTAGGCTTAATCTTGTTAAATTTGGGTTATTAACCAATCTTGTGCACCCAATAAGTTCATTTGTGTCAATGGAATAACATTTAGGTCATTTTCATCCCCCCTTGGCTTATTCTTGTACAATTAGGGTTTTTAACCAATATTGTGAATCCAATAGGTGTGTTTGTGTCATTGGATTAACATTTAGGTCATTTTAGTCCTCCCTAGGCTAATTCTAGTCCAATTAGGGTTTTTAACAAATCTTGTCCATCTAATTAGTTCACTTGTGTCATTGGATTAAAATTTAGGTCATTTTCATCCTCCTTAGTCTTATTCTTTTCCAATTAGGGATTTTAACCAATCTTGTGCATCCAATAAGTTCCTTTGTGTCATTGGATTAACATTTTGGTCATTTTCGTCCTCCCTAGGCTTATTCTTGTCCAATTAGAGTTTTTAACAAATCTTGTGCTTCCAATATGTGTGTTTGTGTTATTGGATTAACATTTAGGTCATTTTCATCGTCCCTAGGCTTATTCTTATCCAATTAGGGTTTTTAACCAATCTTGTGCATCCAATAGGTGTGTTTGTGTCATTAGATTAACATTTAGGTCATTTTCGTCCTTCCTAGGCTTATTCTAGTACAATTAGGGTTTTTATCCAATCTTGTGCATCCAATCAGTGTGTTTATTTCATTGGATCAACATTTAGATCCTTTTCGTCCTCCCTAGGCTTATTCTATTCTAATTAGGGTTTTTAACCAATATTGTGCATCCAATAAGTTCATTTGTGTCATTGGATTAACATTTATGTCATTTTCGTCCTCGCTAGGCTTATTCTTGTCCAATCAGAGTTTTTAACCAATCTTGTGCATCCAATTACTTCATTTGTGTCATTGGATTAACATTTAGGTCATTTTCGTCCTCGCTAGGCTTATTCTTGTCCAATCAGAGTTTTTAACCAATCTTGTGCATCCAATTACTTCATTTGTGTCATTGGATTAACATTTAGGTCATTTTCGTCCTCGCTAGGCTTATTCTTGTCCAATCAGAGTTTTTAACCAATCTTGTGCATCCAATTACTTCATTTGTGTCATTGGATTAACATTTAGGTCATTTTCGTCCTCGCTAGGCTTATTCTTGTCCAATCAGAGTTTTTAACCAATCTTGTGCATCCAATTACTTCATTTGTGTCATTGGATTAACATTTAGGTCATTTTCGTCCTCGCTAGGCTTATTCTTGTCCAATCAGAGTTTTTAACCAATCTTGTGCATCCAATTACTTCATTTGTGTCATTGGATTAACATTTAGGTCATTTTCGTCCTCGCTAGGCTTATTCTTGTCCAATTAGAGTTTTTAACAAATCTTGTACTTCCAATAGGTGTGTTTGTGTTATTGGATTAACATTTAGGTCATTTTCATCGTCCCTAGGCTTATTCTTGTCCAGTTATGGTTATTAACCAATCTTGTGCATCCAATTAGTTCATTTGTGTCATTGGATTAACATTTAGGTCATTATCATCCTCCCTTGGCTTATGCTTGCCCAATAAGGGTTTTTAACCAATCTTGTGCTTCCAATAAGTTCATTTGTGTCATTGGATTAGCATTTAGGTCATTTACGTCCTCCCTAGGCTTATTCTTGTCCAATTAGGTTTTTTATCCAATCTTGTGCATCCAATAAGTTCATTTGTGTCATTGGATTAGCATTTAGGTCATTTACGTCCTCCCTAGGCTTATTCTTGTCCAATTAGGTTTTTTATCCAATCTTGTGCATCCAATAAGTTCATTTGTGTCATTGATTAACATTTAGGTCATTTTTGTCCTCCCTAGGCTTATTCTTGTCAAATTAGTGTTTTTAACCAATCTTGTGCATCCAATACGTGTGTTTGTGTCATTGGATTAACATTTAGGTCATTTTCATCCTCCCTTGGCTTATGCTTGCCCAATAAGGGTTTTTAACCAATCTTGTGCTTCCAATAAGTTCATTTGTGTCATTGGATTAGCATTTAGGTCATTTACGTCCTCCCTAGGCTTATTCTTGTCCAATTAGGTTTTTTATCCAATCTTGTGCATCCAATAAGTTCATTTGTGTCATTGGATTAACATTTAGGTCATTTTCGTCCTCCCTAGGCTTATTCTTGTCCAATTAGAGTTTTTAACAAATCTTGTGCATCCAATAGGTGTGTTTGTGTTATTGGATTAACATTTAGGTCATTTTCATCCTCCCTTGGCTTATGCTTGCCCAATAAGGGTTTTTAACCAATCTTGTGCTTCCAATAAGTTCATTTGTGTCATTGGATTAGCATTAACATTTAGGTCATTTCCGTCCTCCCTAGGCTATTTCTAATCCGATTAGGAGTTTGTACCAATCTTGTGTGTGCAATAGGTGTGTTCGTGTCATTGGATTAGCATTTAGGTCATTTTCGTCCTCCCTATGCTTATTCTAGTCCAATTAGCGTTTTTAACCAATCTTGCGCATCCAATAGGTGTGTTTGTGTCATTAGATTAACATTTAGGTCATTTTTCGTCCTTCCTAGGCTTATTCTATTCCAATTAGGGTTTTTACCCAATCTTGTGCATCCAATAAGTGTGTTTGTTTCATTGGATTAACATTTAGATCCTTTTCGTCCTCCCTAGGCTTATTCTAGTCCAATTAGGGTTTTTAACCAATATTGTGCACCCAATAAGTTCATTTGTGTCATTGGATTAACATTTATGTCATTTTCGTCCTCATTAGGCGTATTCTAGTCCAATTAGGGTTTTTAACCAATCTTGTGCTTCTAATAACTTCATTTGTGTCATTGGATTAACATTTAGGTCATTCTCGTCCTCCCTAGGCTTAATCTTGTTAAATTTGGGTTATTAACCAATCTTGTGCACCCAATAAGTTCATTTGTGTCATTGGAATAACATTTAGGTCATTTTCATCCCCCCTTGGCTTATTCTTGTACAATTAGGGTTTTTAACCAATGTAGTGCATCCAATAGGTGTGTTTGTGTCATTGGATTAACATTTAGGTCATTTTAGTCCTCCCTAGGCTAATTCTAGTCCAGTTAGGGTTTTTAACAAATCTTGTCCATCTAATTAGTTCACTTGTGTCATTGGATTAAAATTTAGGTCATTTTCACCCTCCTTAGTCTTATTCTTTTCTAATTAGGGATTTTAACCAATCTTGTGCATCCAATAAGTTCCTTTGTGTCATTGGATTAACATTTTGGTCATTTTCGTCCTCCCTATGCTTATTCTTGTCCAATTAGAGTTTTTAACAAATCTTGTGCTTCCAATATGTGTGTTTGTGTTATTGGATTAACATTTAGGTCATTTTCATCGTCCCTAGGCTTATTCTTGTCCAATTAGGGTTTTTAACCAATCTTGTGCATCCAATAGGTGTGTTTGTGTCATTAGATTAACATTTAGGTCATTTTCGTCCTTCCTAGGCTTATTCTAGTACAATTAGGGTTTTTATCCAATCTTGTGCATCCAATAAGTGTGTTTATTTCATTGGATCAACATTTAGATCCTTTTCGTCCTCCCTTGGCTTATTCTATTCTAATTAGGGTTTTTAACCAATATTGTGCATCCAATAAGTTCATTTGTGTCATTGGAATAACATTTAGGTCATTTTCGTTCTCCCTAGGCTTATTCTTGTCCAATTAGAATTTTTAACCAATCTTGTGCATCCAATAGGTGTGTTTGTGAATAAGTTCCTTTGTCTCATTGGATTAACATTTAGGTCATTTTCGTTCTCCCTAGGCTTATTCTTGTCCAATTAGAATTTTTAACCAATCTTGTGCATCCAATAGGTGTGTTTGTGAATAAGTTCCTTTGTCTCATTGGATTAACATTTAGGTCATTTTCGTTCTCCCTAGGCTTATTCTTGTCCAATTAGAATTTTTAACCAATCTTGTGCATCCAATAGGTGTGTTTGTGAATAAGTTCCTTTGTCTCATTGGATTAACATTTAGGTCATTTTCGTTCTCCCTAGGCTTATTCTTGTCCAATTAGAATTTTTAACCAATCTTGTGCATCCAATAGGTGTGTTTGTGAATAAGTTCCTTTGTCTCATTGGATTAACATTTAGGTCATTTTCGTTCTCCCTAGGCTTATTCTTGTCCAATTAGAGTTTTTAACAAATCTTGTACTTCCAATAGGTGTCTTTGTGTTATTGGATTTACATTTAGGTCATTTTCATCGTCCCTAGGCTTATTCTTTTCCAATTAGGGTTATTAACCAATCTTGTACATCCAATTAGTTCATTTGTGTCATTGGATTAACATTTAGGTCATTTACGTCCTCCCTAGGATTATTCTTGCCCAATTAGTGTTTTTAAACAATCTTGTGCATCCAATAATTTCACCAGCCATACGCGATTTTCACTCAAATTTATAAGTTTTCAACCTAGAACAATCTTTACAGTGAACTATGACTATTAGGATCATATCAGGGTTTTTAACCAATCTTGTGGATACAATAGGTGTGTTTGTATCATTGGATGAACATTTATGTCATTTTCGTCCTCCCTTGGCTTTTTCTTGTCGAATTAGGGTTTTAAACCAATCTTGTGCATCCAATAAGTTCATTTGTGTCATTGATTAACATTTAGGTCATTTTTGTCCTCCAAAGGCTTATTCTTGTCAAATTAGTGTTTTTAACCAATCTTGTGCATCCAATACGTGTGTTTGTGTCATTGGATTAACATTTAGGTCATTTTCATCCTCCCTTGGCTTATTCTTGTCCAATAAGGGTTTTTAACCAATCTTGTGCTTCCAATAAGTTCATTTGTGTCATTGGATTAACATTTAGGTCATTTACGTCCTCCCTAGGCTTATTCTTGTCCAATTAGGTTTTTTATCCAATCTTGTGCATCCAATAAGTTCATTTGTGTCATTGGATTAACATTTAGGTCATTTTCGTCCTCCCTAGGCTTATTCTTGTCCAATTAGAGTTTTTAACAAATCTTGTGCATCCAATAGGTGTGTTTGTGTTATTGGATTAACATTTAGGTCATTTTCATCATCCCTAGCCTTATTCTTGTCCAATTAGGGTTATTAACCAATGTTGTGATTCCAATTGGTTCATTTGTGTCATTAGATTAACAATTAGGTCATTTTCGTCCTCCCTAGGCTATTTGTAATCCGATTAGGAGTTTGAACCAATCTTGTGTGTGCAATAGGTGTGTTCGTGTCATTGGATTAACATTCAGGTCATTTTCGTCCTCCCTAGGCTTATTCAAGTCCAATTAGGGTTTTTAACCAATCTTGTGCATCCAATAGGTGTGTTTGTGTCATTGGATTAATATTTAGGTCATTTTCGTCCTCCCTAGGCTTATTCTAGTTCAATTAGGGATTTTAACCAATCTTGTGCATCCAATAGGTGTGTCTGTCTCATCGGATTAAAATTTAGGTCATTTTCGTCCTCCTTAGGCTTATTCTTTTCCAATTAGGAATTTTAACCAATATTGTGCATCCAATAATTTCCTTTGTGTCATTGGATTAACATCTATGTCATTTTCAGCCTCCTTAGGCTTATTCTAGTCCAATTAGGGTTTTTAACCAATCTTATGCTTCTAATAATTTCATTTGTGTCATCGGATTAGCATTTAGGTCATTCTCGTCCTCCCTAGGCTTATTCTTGTCCAATTAGGGTTTTTTTTACCAATCTTGTGCATCCAATAGGTGTGTTTGTGTCATCGGATTAACATTTAGGTCATTTTCGTCCTCCATAAGCTTATTCTAGTCCAATTAGGATTTTTAACCAATCTTGCGTAACCAATAGGTGTGTTTGTGTCATTGGATTAACATTTAGGTCATTTTCGTCCTCCCTAAGCAATTTGTAATCCAATTAGGAGTTTTAACCAATCTTGTGTGTCCAATAGGTGTGTTTGTGTCATTGGATTAACATTTAGGTCTTTTTCATCCTCCCTAAGCTTATTCCTTTCCAATTAGGGTTTTTAACAAATGTTGTGCATCCAATAGGTGTGTTTGTGTCACTGGATTAACATTTAGGTCATTTTAACCAATGTTTGTGTCCCTAGGCTTATTTCACTGGATTAACTAATCTTGTGCGACAAATTATTTCATTTGTGTCATTGGATTAACATATAGGTCATTTTCGTCCTCCCTAGGCTTATTCTTGTCTAATTAGGGTTTTTGATGTATCTTGTGCAACCAATATGTGTCTTTGTGTCATTGGATTAACATTTAGGTCATTTTCAACCTCCCTTAGATTATGCTAGTCCAACTAGGGTTTTTAACCAATCTTGTGCATCCAATAGGTGTGTTTGTATCATCGAATTAACATTTAGGTTATTTTCGTCCTCCCTAGGCTTATTCTTGTCCAATCAGAGTTTTTAACCAATCTTGTGCATCCAATAGGTGTGTTTGTGTCATCGGTTTAACATTTAGGTCACTTTCGTCCTCCCTAAGCTTATTCTAGTCCAATTAGGGTTTTTAACCAATCTTGTGCATCAAATTAGTTCACTTGTGTCATTGGATTAACATTTAGGTCATTTTCGTCCTCCTTAGCCTTATTTTTGTCCAATTACGGTTTTTAACCAATCTTGTGCATCCAATAAGTTCCTTTGTGTCGTTGGCTTAACATTTAGGTCATTTACGTCCTCCCTAGGCATATTCTTTTCCAATTAGGGTTTTTAAACAATCTTGTGCATCCAATAAGTTCATTTGTGTCATTGGATTATCATTTAGGTCATTTTTGTCTTCGTTAGGCTTATTATTGTCCAATTAGAGTTTTTAACCAATCTTATGCATCCAATAGGTGTGTTTGTGTCATAGGACTAACATTTAGGTCATTTTCATCCTTCCCATGCTCATTCTTGTCTAATTAGGTTTTTTTTACCAATCTTGTGCATCCAATAGGTGTGTTTGTGTCATTGGATTAACATTTAGGTCATTTTAGTCCCCCCTAGACTAATTCTAGTCCAATTAGGGTTTTTAACTAATCTTGTGCGTCCAATAGGTGTGATTGTGTCATTGGGTTAACATTTAGCTCATTTTCGCCCACCCTAGGCTTATTGTAGTCCAATTAGGGTTTTTAACCAATCTTGTGCATCCGATAGGTGTGTTTGTGCCTTTGAATTAATATTTAGGTCATTTTCGTCCTCCTTAGGCTTATTCTTGTCCAATTAGGGTTTTTAACCAATGTTGTGCATCCAAATGGTATGTTTGTGTCAAATGTATGTTTGTGTCATTGGATTAACATTTAGATTATTTTAGTCCTCCCTAGGCTTATTCTAGTCCAGTTAGGGTTTTTAACCAATCTTGTGCATCAAATTAGTTCACTTGTGTCATTGGATTAACATTTAGCTCATTTTCGTCCTCCTTAGGCTTATTCTAGTCCAATTAGGGTTTTTAACCAATCTTGCGAAGCCAATAAGTTCATTTGTGTCATAGGATGAACATTTAGGTCATTTACGTCCTCCCTAGGCTATTTCTAATCCAATTAGGAGTTTTAACCAATCTTGTGCATCCAATAAGTTCATTTGTGTCATTGGATTATCATTTAGGTCATTTTTGTCTTCGCTAGGCTTATTATTGTCCAATTAGAGTTTTTAACCAATCTTATGCATCCATTAGGTGTGTTTGTGTCATAGGACTAACATTTAGGTCATTTTCATCCTTCCCATGCTCATTCTTGTCTAATTACGGTTTTTTTACCAATCTTGTGCATCCAATAGGTGTGTTTGTGTCATTGGATTAACATTTAGCTCATTTTCGTCCTCCCTAGGCTATTTCTAATCCAATTAGGAGTTTTAACCAATCTTGTGTGTCCAATAGGTGTGTTTGTGTCATTGGATTAAATTTAGGTCATTTTTGTCCTCCCTAGGCTTATTCTAGTCCAATTAGGGTTTTTAAGCAATTGTGCATCCAATAAGTTCATTTGTGTCATTGGATTGACATTTAGGTCTTTTTCATCCTCCCTAAGCTTATTCTTGTCCAATTATGGTTTTTAACCAATGTGGTGCATCCAATAGGTGTGTTGGTGTCATTGGATTAACTTTTAGGTCATTTTAGTCCCCCCTAGACTAATTCTAGTCCAATTAGGGTTTTTAACTAATCTTGTGCGTCCAATAGGTGTGATTGTGTCATTGGGTTAACATTTAGCTCATTTTCGCCCACCCTAGGCTTATTGTAGTCCAATTAGGGTTTTTAACCAATCTTGTGCATCCGATAGGTGTGTTTGTGCCTTTGAATTAATATTTAGGTCATTTTCGTCCTCCTTAGGCTTATTCTTGTCCAATTAGGGTTTTTAACCAATGTTGTGCATCCAAAATGTATGTTTGTGTCAAATGTATGTTTGTGTCATTGGATTAACATTTAGGTTATTTTAGTCCTCCCTAGGCTTATTCTAGTCCAATTAGGGTTTTTAACTAATCTTGTCCATCAAATTAGTTCACTTGTGTCATTGGATTAACATTTAGGTCATTTTCGTCCTCCTTAGCCTTATTTTTGTCCAATTAGGGTTTTTAACCAATCTTGTGCATCCAATAAATTCCTTTGTGTCGTTGGCGTAACATTTAGGTCATTTACGTCCTCCCTCGGCTTATTCGTTTCCAATTAGGGTTTTTAAACAATCTTGTGCATCCAATAAGTTCATTTGTGTCATTGGATTAACATTTAGGTCATTTTCGTCCTCCTTAGCCTTATTTTTGTCCAATTAGGGTTTTTAACCAATCTTGTGCATCCAATAAATTCCTTTGTGTCGTTGGCGTAACATTTAGGTCATTTACGTCCTCCCTCGGCATATTCTTTTCCAATTAGGGTTTTTAAACAATCTTGTGCATCCAATAAGTTCATTTGTGTCGTTGGATTAACATTTAGGTCATTTTCGTCCTCCTTAGCCTTATTTTTGTCCAATTAGGGTTTTTAACCAATCTTGTGCATCCAATAGGTGTGTTTGTGTCATCAGATTAACATTTAGGTCATTTTTGTCCTCGCTAGGCTTATTCTTGTCCAATTAGAGTTTTTAACCAATCTTATGCATCCAATAGGTGTGTTTGTCATTGGACAAACATTTAGGTAATTTTCATCCTCCCTAGGCTTATTGTTGTCTAATTAGGGTTTTTAATAAATCTTGTGCATCCAGTAGGTGTGTCTGTGTTATCGGATTAACATTTAGATCATTTGCAACCTCCCTTAACTTATTCTTGTCCAATTATGGTTTTAAAAACAATCTTGAGCATCCAATAAGTTCATTTGTGTCATTGGATTAACATTTAGGTCATTTTCTTCCTCCTTAGGCTTATTCTTGTCCAATTAGGGTTTTTAACCAATCTTGTGCATGCAATAAGTTCATTTGGGACACTGGATTAACATTTAGGTCATTTTCTTCCTCCTTAGGCTTATTCTTGTCCAATTAGGGTTTTTAACCAATCTTGTGCATCCAATAGGTGTGTTTGTGTCATCAGATTAACATTTAGGTCATTTTCGTCCTTCCTAGGCTTATTCTAGTCCAATTAGGGATTTTAACCAATATTGTGCATCCAATAAGTTCATTTGGGACATTGGATTAACATTTAGGTCATTTTAGTCCTCCCTAGGCTTATTCTAGTCCAATTAGGGTTTTTAACTAATCTTGTGCATCCAATAAGGTCATTTGTGTCATTGGATTAACATTTAGGTCTTTTTCATCCTCCCTAGGCTTATTCTTGTCCAATTAGGGTTTTTAACCAATCTTGTGCATCCAATAAGGTCATTTGTGTCATTGGATTAACATTTAGGTCTTTTTCATCCTCCCTAGGCTTATTCTTGTCCAATTAGGGTTTTTAACCAATCTTGTGCATCCAATAAGGTCATTTGTGTCATTGGATTAACATTTAGGTCTTTTTCATCCTCCCTAGGCTTATTCTTGTCCAATTAGGGTTTTTAACCAATCTTGTGCATCCAATAAGGTCATTTGTGTCATTGGATTAACATTTAGGTCTTTTTCATCCTCCCTAGGCTTATTCTTGTCCAATTAGGGTTTTTAACCAATCTTGTGCATCCAATAAGGTCATTTGTGTCATTGGATTAACATTTATTCTAGTCTAATTAAGGTTTTTAACCAATATTGTGCATCCAATAATTTCCTTTGCGTCATTAGATTAACATTTATGTCATTTTCGTCATCCTTAGGCTTATTCTAGTCCAATTAGGGTTTTTAACCAATCTTGTGCTTCTAATAAGTTCATTTGTGTCATTGGATTAACATTTAGGTCTTTTTCATCCTCCCTAGGCTTATTCTTGTCCAATTAGGGTTTTTAACCAATCTTGTGCTTCTAATAAGTTCATTTGTGTCATTGGATTAACATTTAGGTCTTTTTCATCCTCCCTAGGCTTATTCTTGTCCAATTAGGGTTTTTAACCAATCTTGTGCTTCTAATAAGTTCATTTGTGTCATTGGATTAACATTTAGGTCTTTTTCATCCTCCCTAGGCTTATTCTAGTCCAATTAGGGTTTTTAACCAATCTTGTGCTTCTAATAAGTTCATTTGTGTCATTGGATTAACATTTAGGTCATTTTCTCCCTCCCTAGGCTTATTCTGGTCCAATTTGGGGTTTTAACCAATCTTATGCATCCAATAAGTTCATTTGTGTCATTGGATTAACATTTAGGTCTTTTTCATCCTCCCTAGGCTTATTCTTGTCCAATTAGGGTTTTTAACCAATGTTGTGCATCCAATAGGTGTGTTTATGTCATTGGATTAACATTTAGGTCATTTTCGTCCTCCTTATGCTTATTCTTTTCCAATTACGGTTTTTAACCAATCTTGTGCATCCAATAAGTTCCTTTGTGTCATTGGATTGACATTTATGTCATTTACGTCCTCCCTAGGCTTGTTCTTGTCCAATTAGGGTTTTTAAACATTCTTGTGCATCCAATAAGTTCATTTGTGTCATGGGATTAACATTTAGGTCATTTTCTTCCCCCCTAGGGTTATTCTTGTCCAATTAGGGTTTTTAACCAATCTTGTGCATCCAATAGGTGTGTTTGTGTCATTAGATAAACATTTAGGTCATTTTCGTCCTCCTTAGGCTTATTCTAGTCCAATTAGGGTTTTAACCAATCTTGTGCATCTAATAAGTTCATTTGTGTCAATGGATTAACATTTAGGTATTTTTCATCCTCCCTTGGCTTATTCTTGTCTATTTAGCGTTTTTAACCAATCTTGTGCATCCAATAGGTGTGTTTGTGTCATTAGGTTAACATTTAGGTCATTTACGTCCTCCCTAGGCTTATTCTTGTCCAATTAGGGTTTTTAACCAATCTTAGGCATCCAATAAGTTCATTTGTATAATTGGATTAACAATTAGGTCATTTTCGTCCTCCTTAGGCTTATTCTACTCCAATTAGGGTTTTTAACCAATCTTTTGCATCAAATAGGTGTGTTTGTGTCATTGGATTACCATTTAGGTCATTTTCATTCTCCCTAGGCTTATTCTAGTCCAATTAGGGGGTTTAACCAATCTTGTGAATCCAATAGGTGTTTTTTTGTCATTGGATTAATATTTAAGTCATTTTCGTCCTCCATAGGCTTATTCTAGTCCAATTACGGTTTTTAACCAATCTTGTGCATCCAATAGGTGTGTTTATGTCATTGGATTAACACTTGTCATTTTCGTCCTCCTTAGGCTTATTCTAGTCCAAGTAGGGTTTATAACCAATGTTGTGCATCCAATAGGTGTGTTTATGTCATTGGATTAACACTTGTCATTTTCGTCCTCCTTAGGCTTATTCTAGTCCAAGTAGGGTTTATAACCAATGTTGTGCATCCAATAGGTGTGTTTATGTCATTGGATTAACACTTGTCATTTTCGTCCTCCTTAGGCTTATTCTAGTCCAAGTAGGGTTTATAACCAATGTTGTGCATCCAATAGGTGTGTTTATGTCATTGGATTAACACTTGTCATTTTCGTCCTCCTTAGGCTTATTCTAGTCCAAGTAGGGTTTATAACCAATGTTGTGCATCCAATAGGTGTGTTTATGTCATTGGATTAACACTTGTCATTTTCGTCCTCCTTAGGCTTATTCTTGTCCAATTAGGGTTTTTAACTAATCTTGTGCATCCAATAAGTTCCTTTGTGACATTGGATTAACATTTATGTCATTTTCGTTCACCCTAGGCTTATTCTTGTCCAATTAGTGTTTTTAACCAATCTTGTCCATCCAATAGGTGTGTTTGTGTCATTGGATTAACATTTTGGTCATTTTCACCCGCCCTAGGCTTATTCTTGTCCAATAAGGGTTTTTAACCAATCATGTTCTTCCAATAACTCCATTTTCGTCACTCGATTAACATTTAGGTCATTTACGTCCTCCCTAGGCTTATTCTTGTCCAATTAGGGTTTTTATCCAATCTTGTGCATTAAATAAGTTCATTTGTGTCATTGGATTAACATTTAGGTCATTTTCGTCCTCCCTAGGCTTATTCTTGTCCAATTAGAGTTTTTAACAAATCTTGTGCATCCAATAGGTGTGTTTGTGTTATGGGATTAACATTTAGGTTATTTTCATCCTCCCTAGGTTTATTCTTGTCCAATTAGGGTTATTAAACAATCCTGTGCATCCAATTAGTTCATTTGTGTCATTGGATTTACATTTAGGTCATTTTTGTCCTCCCTAGGCTTATTCTAATCCAATTAGGGTTTTTAACCAATCTTGTCCATCCAATAGGTGTGTTTGTGTCATTGGATTAACATTTAGGTCATTTTCGTCCTCCTTAGCCTTATTGTTGTCCAAGTAGGGTTTTTAACCAATCTTGTGCTTCCAATAAGTTCATTTGTGTCATTGGATTTACATTTAGGTCATTTTTGTCCTCCCTAGGCTTATTCTAATCCAATTAGGGTTTTTAACCAATCTTGTGCTTCCAATAAGTTCATTTGTGTCATTGGTTTAATATTTAGGTCTTTTTTATCCTCTATAGGCTTATTCTTGTCCAATTAGGGTTTTTAACCAATGTTGTGCATCCAATAGGTGTATTTGTGGCATTGGATTAACATTTAGGTCATTTTCGTCCTCACTAGGCTTATTCTAGTCCAATTAGGGTTTTTAACCAATCTTGTGCATCCAATAAGTTCATTTGTGTCATTTGTTTAATATTTAGGTCTTTTTTATCCTCTCTAGGCTTATTCTTGTCCAATTAGGGTTTTTAACCAATGTTGTGCATCCAATAGGGGTGTTTGTGTCATTGGATGAACTGTGCATTAAATAAGTTCATTTGTGTCATTGGTTTAATATTTAGGTCTTTTTTATCCTCTCTAGGCTTATTCTTGTCTAATTAGGGTTTTTAACTAATCTTGTGCATCCAATAGGGGTGTTTGTGTCATTGGATGAACTGTGCATTAAATAAGTTCATTTGTGTCATTGGTTTAATATTTAGGTCTTTTTTATCCTCTCTAGGCTTATTCTTGTCTAATTAGGGTTTTTAACTAATCTTGTGCATCCAATAGGTGTATTTGTGGCATTGGATTAACGTTTAGGTCATTTTCGTCCTCCCTGGGCTTATTCTTGTCCAATTACGGTTTTTAACTAATCTTGTGCATCAAATTAGTTCATTTGTGTCATTGGATTTACATTTAGGTCATTTTCGTCCTCCTTAGGCTTTTTTTTGTCCAATTAGGGTTTTTAACCAATCTTGTGCATCCAAAAAGTTCCTTTGTGTCATTGGATTAACATTTAGGTCATTTTTCGTCCAACCTTGGATTATCATAGTCCAATTAGGGTTTATAACCAATCTTGTGCATCCAATAGGTGGGTTTGTGTCATTGGATTAAAATTTAGGTCATTTTCGTCCTCCCTAGGCTTATTCTAGTTCAATTAGGGTTTTTAGCCAAACTAGTGCATTGAATAAATTCATTTATGTCATTAGATTTACATTTTGGTCATTTTCGTCCTCCCAATGCTAATTTTTTCCAATTAGAGTTTTTAACAAATCTTGTGTATCCAATAGGTGTGTTTTTGTTATTGAATTAACATTTAGGTCATTTTCAGCCTCCCTAGACTTATTCTTATCCAATTAGGGTTTTTAACCAATCTTGTGCATCCAATTAGTTTGTTTGTGTCATTGGATTCACATTTTGGTCATTTTCGTCCTCCCTAGGCTTATTCTAGTCCAATTAGAGTTTTTAACCAATCTTGTGCATCTGATAGGTGTGTTTGTGTCATTGGATTAACATTTAGGTCATTTTCGTCCTCCCTAGGCTTACTCTAGTCCAATTAGGGTTTTAAACCAACCTTGTGCATCCAATAAGTTCATTTGTGTCATTGGTTTAATATTTAGGTCTGATTTACGTCCTCCCTAGGCTTATTCTTGTTCAATTAGGATTTTTAACTAATCTTGTGCATCCAATAGGTGGGTTTGTGTTATTGGATTAACATGTAGGTTATTTTCATCCTCCCTAGGTTTATTCTTGTCCAATTAGGGTTATTAAACAATCATGTGCATCCAATTAGTTCATTTGTGTCATTGGATTAACATTTAGGTCATTTTTGTCCTCCCTAGGCTTATTCTAGTCCAATTACGGTTTTTAACCATTCTTGTGCATCCAATAAGTTCATTTGTTTCATTGGATTAACATTTAGGTCATTTTCGTCCTCCTTAGGCTTATTCTAGTCCAATTACGGTTTTTAACCATTCTTGTGCATCCAATAAGTTCATTTGTTTCATTGGATTAACATTTAGGTCATTTTCGTCCTCCCTAGGCTTATTCTAGTCCAATTAGTGTTTTTAACCAATCTTGTGCATCTGATATGTGTGTTTGTGTCATTGGATTAACATTTAGGTCATTTTCGTCCTCCATAGGCTTATTCTAGTCCAATTACGGTTTTTAACCATTCTTGTGCATCCAATAAGTTCATTTGCGTCATTGGATTAACATTTAGGTCATTTTCGTCCTCCTTAGGCTTATTCTAGTCCAATTACGGTTTTTAACCATTCTTGTGCATCCAATAAGTTCATTTGCGTCATTGGATTAACATTTAGGTCATTTTCGTCCTCCTTAGGCTTATTCTAGTCCAATTACGGTTTTTAACCATTCTTGTGCATCCAATAAGTTCATTTGCGTCATTGGATTAACATTTAGGTCATTTTCGTCCTCCTTAGGCTTATTCTAGTCCAATTACGGTTTTTAACCATTCTTGTGCATCCAATAAGTTCATTTGCGTCATTGGATTAACATTTAGGTCATTTTCGTCCTCCTTAGGCTTATTCTTGTCCAATTAGGGTTTTTAACTAATCTTGTGCATCCAATAAGTTCCTTTATGACATTGGATTAACATTTAGGTCATTTTCGTCCACCCTAGGCTTATTCTTGTCCAATTAGTGTTTTTAACCAATCTTGTCCATCCAATAGGTGTGTTTGTGTCATTGGATTAACATTTAGGTCATTTTCGTCCACCCTAGGCTTATTCTTGTCCAATTAGTGTTTTTAACCAATCTTGTCCATCCAATAGGTGTGTTTGTGTCATTGGATTAACATTTAGGTCATTTTCGTCCACCCTAGGCTTATTCTTGTCCAATTAGTGTTTTTAACCAATCTTGTCCATCCAATAGGTGTGTTTGTGTCATTGGATTAACATTTTGGTCATTTTCATCCGCCCTAGGCTTATTCTTGTCCAATAAGGGTTTTTAACCAATCATGTTCTTCCAATAATTCCATTTTCGTTACTCGATTAACATTTAGGTCATTTACGTCCTCCCTAGGCTTATTCTTGTCCAATTAGGGTTTTTATCCAATCTTGTGCATTAAATAAGTTCATTTGTGTCATTGGATTTACATTTAGGTCATTTTCGTCCTCCTTAGGCTTTTTTTTTGTCCAATTAGGGTTTTTAACCAATCTTGTGCATCCAAAAAGTTCCTTTGTGTCATTGGATTAACATTTAGGTCATTTTTCGTCCAACCTTGGATTATCATAGTCCAATTAGGGTTTTTAACCAATCTTGTGCATCCAATAGGTGGGTTTGTGTCATTGGATAAAAATTTAGGTCATTTTCGTCCTCCCTAGGCTTATTCTAGTTCAATTAGGGTTTTTAGCCAAACTAGCGCATTCCATAAATTCATTTATGTCATTAGATTTACATTTTGGTCATTTTCGTCCTCCCAATGCTATTTTTTTTCCAATTAGAGTTTTTAACAAATCTTGTGTATCCAATAGGTGTGTTTTTGTTATTGAATTAACATTTAGGTCATTATCAGCCTCCCTAAACTTATTCTTATCCAATTAGGGTTTTTAACCAATCTTGTGCATCCAATTAGTTTGTTTGTGTCATTGGATTAACATTTTGGTCATTTTCGTCCTCCCTAAGCTTATTCTAGTCCAATTAGGGTTATTAAACAATCCTGTGCATCCAATTAGTTCATTTGTGTCATTGGATTTACATATAGGTCATTTTTGTCCTCCCTAGGCTTATTCTAGTCCAATTAGGGTTTTTAACAATCTTGTGCTTCCAATAAGTTCATTTGTGTCATTGGTTTAATATTTAGGTCTTTTTTATCCTCTCTAGGCTTATTCTTGTCCAATTAGGGTTTTAAACCAATGTTGTGCATCCAATAGGTGTATTTGTGGCATTGGATTAACATTTAGGTCATTTTCGTCCTCACTAGGCTTATTCTAGTCCGATTAGGGTTTTTAACCAATCTTGTGCATCCAATAAGTTCATTTGTGTCATTTGTTTAATATTTACGTCTTTTTTATCCTCTCTAGGCTTATTCTTGTCCAATTAGGGTTTTTAACCAATGTTGTGCATCCAATAGGTGTGTTTGTGTCATTGGATTAACATTTAGGTCATTTTCGTCCTCCCTGGGCTTATTCTTGTCCAATTAGAGTTTTTAACAAATCTTGTGCATCCAATAGGTGTGTTTGTCTTATTGGATTAACATTTGTGTCATTTTCATCCTTCCTAGGCTTATTTTTGTCCAATTAGGGTTATTAACCAATCTTGTGCCTCCAATTAGTTCATTTGTTTCATTGGATTAACATTTAGGTCATGTTCGTCCTCCCTAAGCTTATTCTTGTCCAATTAGGGTTTTTAACCAATGTTGTGCATCCAATAGGTGTGTTTGTGTCATTGGATTAACACTTAGATCATTTTCGCCTGCCTATGCTTATTGTAGTCCAATTAGGGTTTTTAACTAATCTTTTGCATCCAATTAGTTCGTTTGTGCCATTAAATTTACATTTAGGTCATTTTCGTCCTCCCTAGGTTTATTCTACTTCAATTAGGGTTTTTTAGCCAAACTAGTGTATTCAATAAGTTCATTTGTGTCATTTGATTTACATTTAGGTCATTTTCGTCCTCCCTAGGCTTATTCTTGTCCAATTAGAGTTTTTAACAAATCTTGTGTATCCAATAGGTGTGTTTGTGTTATTGGATTAACATTTAGGTGATTTACGTCCTCCCTAGGCTTATTCTTATTCAATTAGGGTTTTTAACCAATTATGTGCATCCAATAAGTTCATTTGTGTCATTGGATTAACTATTAGGTCATTTTCGTCCACCCTAGGCTTATTCTTGTCCAATTAGAGTTTTTAACCAATCTTGTCCATCCAATAGGTGTGTTTGTGTCATTGGATTAACATTTTGGTCATTTTCATCCTCCCTAGGCTTATTCTTGTCCAATAAGGGTTTTTAACCAATCTTGTGCTTCCAATAAGTCCATTTATGTCACTGGATTAACATTTAGGTCATTTACGTCCTCCTTAGGCTTATTCTTGTCCAGTTAGGGTTTTCATTTAATCTTGTGCATCCAATAAGTTCATTTGTGTCATTGGATTAATATTTAGATCTTTTTTATGCTCCCTAGGCTTATTCTTGTCCAATTAAGGTTTTTAACCAATGTTGTGCATCCAATAGGTGTATTTGTGGCATTGGATTAACATTTAGGTCATTTTCGTCCTCGCTAGGCTTATTCTAGTCCAATTAGGGTTTTTAATTAATCTTGTGCATCCCATAAGGTGTGTTTGTGTCATTGGATGAACATTTAGGTCATTTTCGTCCACCTTAGGCTTATTCGTCCTCCCTAGGTTTATTCTTGTACAATAAGGGTCTTTTACCACTCTTGAGCTTCCAATAAGTTTATTTGTGTCATTGGAGTAACAATTCGGTCATTTACGTCCTCCCTAGGCTTTTATCTTGTCCAATTAGGGTTTTTATCCAATCTTGTGCATCCAATAAGTTCATTTGTGTCATTGGATTAACATTTAGGTCATTTTCGTCCTCCCCTGGCTTATTCTTGTCCAATTAGTGTTATTAACCAATCTTGTGCATCCAATTAGTTCATTTGTGTCATTGGATTAACATTTAGGTCATTTTCGTCCTCCCCTGGCTTATTCTTGTCCAATTAGTGTTATTAACCAATCTTGTGCATCCAATTAGTTCATTTGTGTCATTGGATTAACATTTAGGTCATTTTCGTCCTCCCCTGGCTTATTCTTGTCCAATTAGTGTTATTAACCAATCTTGTGCATCCAATTAGTTCATTTGTGTCATTGGATTAACATTTTGGTCATTTTCGTCCTCCCTAAGATTATTCTTGTCCAAATTGGGTTTTTAACCAATGTTGTGCATCCAATAGGTGTGTTTGTGTCATTGGATTAACATTTCGGTCGTTTTCGTCCTCCCTAGGCTTATTCTAGTCCAATTAGGGGTTTTAACTAATCTTATGCATCCAATTAGTTCATTTGTGTCATTGGATTTACATTTAGGTCATTTTCGTCCTCCTTAGGCTTATTCTTGTCCGATGAGGGTTTTTAACCAATCTTGTGCATCCAATAAGTTCCTTTGTGTCTTTGGATTAATATTTAGGTCATTTTCGTCCTCCTTAGGCTTATTCAAGTCCAATTAGGGTTTTTAACCAATCTAGTGCATCCAATAAGTTCATTTGTCTCACTAGATTAACATTTAGGTGTTTTTCATCATCCCTATGCTTATTCTTGTCCAATAAGGGTTTTTAACCAAGGTTGTGCATCCAATAGGTGTGTTTGTGTCATTGGATTAACATTGAGGTCATTTTAGTCCTTCCTAGGCTTATTCTAGTCCAATTAGGGTTCTTAATTAATCTTGTGCATCCAATTAGTTCACTTGTTTCATTGGATTAACATTTAGGTCATTTTCGTCCTCCTTAGGCTTATTTTTGTCCAATTAAGGTTTTAAACCAATCTTGTGCATTCAATAAGTTCCTTTGTGTCATCGGATTAACATTTAGGTCATTTACGTCCTTCCCTAGGCTTATTCTTGTCCAATAAGGGTTTTTAAACAATCTTGTGCGTCCAATAAGTTCATTTGTGTCATTGGATTAACATTTAGGTCATTTACGTCCTCCCTAGGCTTATTCTTGTCGAATTAGGGTTTTTAAACAATCTTGTGAATCCAATAAGTTCATTTGTGTCATTGGATTAACATTTAGGTCATTTTCGCCCTCCCTAGGCTTATTCTTGTCCAATTAGAGTTTTTAACCAATCTTATGTATCCAATAGGTGTGTTTGTGTCATCATATTAACATTTAGGTCATTTTCGTCCTCCCTAGGCTTATTCTAGTCCAATTATGGTTTTTAACCAATTTTGTTCTTCCAATAGGTGTGTCTGTGTCATTGGATTAACATTTATGTCATTTTCGTCTTCCTTAGGCTTATTCTAGTCCAATTAGGGTTTTTATCCAATCTTGTGCATCCAATAAGTACATTTGTGTCATTGGAGTAACATTTAGGTCATTTTCGTCCTCCCAAGGCTTATTCTTGTCCAATTAGAGTTTTTAACAAATCTTGTGCATCCAATAGGTGTGTTTGTGTTATTGGATTAACATTTAGGTCATTTTCATCCTCCCTAGACTTATTCTTGTCTAATTTGGGTTTTTAATAAATCTTGTGAATCCAATAGGGTTTTTAACAAATCTGGTGCAACCAATAGGTGTGTTTGAGTAACTAGATTAATATTTAGGTAATTTGGGTCCTCCCTAGGCTTATTCTTGTCCAATTAGGGTTATTAACCAATCTTGTGCATCCAATTAGTTCATTTATTTCATTGGATTTACATTTAGGTCATTTTCGTACTCTTTAGGCTTATTCTTGTCCAATTAGGGCTTTTAACCAATCTTGTGCATCCAATAAGTTCCTTTGTGTCATTGGATTAACATTTAGGTCATTTTCAACCACCTTAGGCTTATTCTAATCCAATTATGATTTTTAACCAATCTTGTGCATCCAATAAGTTCCTTTGTGTCATTGGATTAACATTTAGGTCATTTTCAACCACCTTAGGATAATTCTAGTCCAATTATGATTTTTAACCAATCTTGTGCATCCAATAGATGTGTTTGGGTCATTGGATTAAAATTTTCGTCATTTTCGTCCTCCTTAGGCTTATTGTTTTTCAATTAGGGTTTTTAGACAAACTAGTGCATCCACTAGGTGTGTCTGTTTCATTGGATTAACAATTAAGTCATTTTCGTTATCCCTAAGCTATTTCTTATCCAATTAGGTGTTTTAACCAATCTTGGGCGTCCAATAGGTGTGTTTCTTTCATTGGATTAACATTTAGGTCATTTTCGTCCTTCCTAGGCTTATTCTAGTCCAATTAGGGTTTTAACCAATCTTGTGCATCCAATATGTGTGGTTGTGTCATTGGATTAATATTTAGGTCGTTTCCGTCCTCCTTAGGCTTATTCTAGTCCAATTAAGGTTTTTAACCAATCTAGTGCATCCAATAAGTTCATTTGTGTCACTAGATTAACATTTAGGTCTTTTTCATCATCCCTAGGCTTATTGTTGTCCAATAAGGGTTTTTAACCAATGTTGTACATCCAATAGGTGTGTTTGTGTCATTGGATTAACATTTAGGTCATTTTAGTCCTCCCCAGGCTTATTCTAGTCCAATTAGGGTTCTTAACTAATCTTGTGCATCCAATTAGTTCACTTGTTTCATTGGATTAACATTTAGATCATTTTCGTCCTCCTTAGGCTTATTTTTGTCCAATTAGGGTTTTTAACCAATCTTAAGAATTCAATAAGTTCCTTTGTTTCATTGGATTAACATTTAGGTCGTTTATTTCCTCCCTAGGCTTATTCTTGTCCAATTAGGGTTTTTAAACATTCTTATGCGTCCAATAAGTTCATTTGTGTCATTGGATTAACATTTGGGTCTTTTTCGTCCTCCCTAAGCTTATTCTTGTCCAATTTGGGTTTTTAACAAATTTTGTGCATCCAATAGGTGTTTTTGTGTCATTGGATTAACATTTAGGTCATTTACGTCCTCCTTAGGCTTATTCTTGTCCAATTAGGGTTTTTAACCAATCTTGTGCATCCAATAAGTTCCTTTGTGTCATTGGATTAACATTTAGGTCATTTTAATCCTTCCTACACTTATTCTTGTCTAAATAGGGTTTTAAATAAATCTTGTGAATCCAATAGGTGTGTCTGTGTCATCGGATTAACATTTAGGTCATTTACGTCCTCGCTAGGCTTATTCTTGTCCAATTAGGGTTTTTATCTCTTCTTGTGCATCCAATAAATTCATTTGTGTCATTGGATTAACATTTAGGTCATTTCCATCCTCCCTAGGATTATTCTTGTCTAATTAGGGTTTTGACGTATCTTGTGCAACCAATATGTGTGTTTGTGTCGTTGGATTAACATTTAGGTCATTTTCAACCTTGCTTAGATTATTCTAGTCCAACTAGGGTTTTAAAACAATCTTGTGCGTCCAATAGGTGTGTTTGTATCATCGAATTCACATTTAGGTTATTTTCGTCCTCCAGAGGCTTATTCTTGTCTAATTAGAGTTTTTAACCAAGCTTGTGCATCCAATAGGTGTGTTTGTGTCATCGGATTAACAGTTAAGTCATTTTCGTCCTCCCTAGGCTTATTCTCGTTCAATTAGGGTTTTTAACCAATCTTGTGCAACCAATAGGTGTGTTTGTGTCATTGGATTAACATTTAGGTCATTTTTGTCCTCGCTAGGCTATTTTTATTCCAATTAGGAGTTTTAACCAATCTTGTGTGTCCAATAGGTGTGTTTGTGTCATTTGATTAACCTTTAGGTCATTTTCGTCCTCCCGAGGCTTATTCTAGTCCAAATATGGTTTCTCACCAATCTTGTGCGTCAAATAGGTGTGTTTATGTCATTGGATTAATATTTAGGTCATTTTCGTCCTCCTTAGGCTTATTCTAGTCCAATTAGGTTTTTTAACCAATCTTGTGCATCCAATAAGGTCATTTGTGTCATTAGATTAATATTAAGGTCTTTTTCATCCTCCCTAAGCTTATTCTTGTCCAATTAGGGTTTTTAACCAATGTTGTGCATCTAATAGGTGTGTTTGTGTCATTGGATTAACATTTGGGTCCTTTTAGTCCTCCCTAGGCTTATTCTAGTCCAATTAGAATTTCTGACGAATCTTGTGCATCCAATTAGTTCACTTGTGTCATTAGATTAACATTTAGGTCATTTTCGTCCTCCTTAGGCTTATTTTTATCCAATTAGGGTTTTTAACCAATCTTGTGCATCTAATAGGTGTGTTTGTGTCATCAGATTAACATTTAGGTCATTTTTGTCCTTCCAAGGCTTATTCTAGTCCAATTAGTGTTTTTAACTAATCTTGTGCATCCAATAGGTGTTTTTGTGTCATTGGATTAACATTTAGATCCTTTTCATCCTCCCTAGTCTTATTCTGGTCCAATTGGGGTTTTTAACCAATATTGTGCATCCAATAAGTTCATTTATGTCATTGGATTAACATTTATTTCATTTTCGTCCTCCTTAGGCTTATTCTAGTCCAATTAGGGTTTTTAACCAATCTTGTGCTTCTAATAAGTTCATTTGTGTCATTGGATTAACATTTAGGTCATTCTCGTGCTCCCTAGGCTTATTCTTGTCCAATTTGGGTTTTATAACCAATCTTGTGCATCCAATATGTTCATTTGTGTCATTGGATTAATATTTAGGTCTTTTTCATCCTCTCTAGGCTTATTCTTGTCCAATTAGGGTTTTTAACCAATGTTGTGTATCCAATAGGTGTGTTTGTGTCATCAGATTAACATTTAGGTCATTTTCGTCCTACCTAGGCTTATTCTAGACCAATTGTGGTTTTTAACCAATTGTGTGCATCCAATAGGTGTGTTTGTGTCTTTCGATTATCATTTAGGACATTTTCGTCATCCCTAGACTTATTCCAGTCCAATTACGGTTTTAACCAATCTTGTGCATCCAATAGGTGTGCTTGTGTCATCAGATTAACATTTTGGTCATTTTCGTCCTTCGTAGGCTTATTCTATTCCAATTAGGCTTTTTAACCAATCTTGTGCATCCAATAGGGGTGTTTGTGTCATTGGATTAACATTTAGATCCTTTTCCTCCTCCTTAGGCTTATTCTAGTCCAATTAGGGGTTTTAACAAATATTGTGCATCCAATAAATTCATTTGTGTCATTGGATTAACATTTATGTCATTTTCGTCCTCGTTAGGCTTATTCTAGTCCAATTAGGGGTTTTAACAAATATTGTGCATCCAATAAATTCATTTGTGTCATTGGATGAACCTTTAGGTCATTTTCGTCCTCCTCATCGAATTCACATTTAGGTTATTTTCGTCCTCCCTTGGCTTCTTCTTGTCCAATTAGGGTTTTTAACTAATCTTGTGCCTCCAATAAGTTCATTTGTGCCATTGGATTAACATTTAGGTCATTCTCGTCCTCCCTAGGCTTATTCGTGTCCAATTAGGGGTTTTAACAAATATTGTGCATCCAATAAATTCATTTGTGTCATTGGATGAACCTTTAGGTCATTTTCGTCCTCCTCATCGAATTCACATTTAGGTTATTTTCGTCCTCCCTTGGCTTCTTCTTGTCCAATTAGGGTTTTTAACTAATCTTGTGCCTCCAATAAGTTCATTTGTGCCATTGGATTAACATTTAGGTCATTCTCGTCCTCCCTAGGCTTATTCTTGTCCAATTAGGGTTTTTAACCAATCTTGTGCATCAAATAAGTTCATTTGTGTCATTGATTAACATTTAGGTGATTTTCGTCCTCCCTAGGCTTATTTTTGTCAAATTAGTGTTTTTAACCAATCTTGTGCATCCAATAGGTGTGTTTGAGTCATTGGATTAACATTTAGGTCATTTTCGTCCTCCCTAGGCTTATTCTAGTCCAATGAGGGTTTTTAACCAATCTTGTGCTTCTAATAAGTTCATTTGTGTCATTGGATAAACATTTATGTCATTTTCGTCCTCCTTAGGCTTATTCTAGTCCAATGAGGGTTTTTAACCAATCTTGTGCTTCTAATAAGTTCATTTGTGTCATTGGATAAACATTTATGTCATTTTCGTCCTCCTTAGGCTTATTCTAGTCCAATGAGGGTTTTTAACCAATCTTGTGCTTCTAATAAGTTCATTTGTGTCATTGGATAAACATTTATGTCATTTTCGTCCTCCTTAGGCTTATTCTAGTCCAATGAGGGTTTTTAACCAATCGTGTGCATCCAATAGGTGTGTTTGTGTCATTGGATTATCATTTAGGTCATTTTCGTCATCCCTAGGCTTATTCTAGTCAAATTTCGGTTTTTAACCAATATTGTGCATCCAATAAGTTCATTTGTGTCATTGGATAAACATTTATGTCATTTTCGTCCTCCTTAGGCTTATTCTAGTCCAATGAGGGTTTTTAACCAATCTTGTGCTTCTAATAAGTTCATTTGTGTCATTGGATTAACATTTAGGTCATTCTCGTCCTCCCTAGGCTTATTGTTGTCCAATTTGGATTTTTTAACCAATCTTGTGCACCCAATATGTTCATTTGTGTCATTGGATTAATATTTAGGTCTTTTACATCCTCCCTTGGCATATTCTTGTCCAATTAGGGTTTTTAACTAATGTTGTGCATCCCATAGGTATGTTTGTGTCATTGGATAAACATTTAGGTCATTTTCATCCTCCCTTGGCTTATTCTTGTCCAATAAGGGTTTTTATCCCTTCTTGTGTATCCAATAAGTTCATTTGTGTCATTGGATTAACACTTAGGTTGTTTTAGTCCTCCCTAGGCTCATTCTTGTCCAATTAAAGTTTTTAACAAATCTTGTGCATCCAATAGGTGTGTTTGTGTCATTGGATTATTAATTAGGTCATTTTCTTCCTCCGTAGGCTTATTCAAGTCCAAATAGGCTTTTTAACTAATCTAGTGCATCCAATAAGTTCATTTGTGTCATTGGATTAACATTTAGGTCATTTTCGTCCTCCGTAGGCTTGTTCTTGTTCAATTACGGTTTTTAACCAATCTTGCGCATCCAATAGGTGTGCTTGTATCATCGGAGTAACATTTAGGTCATTTAGTCCTCCCTAGTCTAATTCTAGTCCAATTAGGGTTTTTAACCAATCTTGCGCATCCAATAGGTGTGCTTGTGTCATCGGATTAACATTTAGGTTATTTTCGTGCTCCCTAGGCTTATTCTAGTCCAATTAAGGTTTTTAACCAATCTTGTGCCTCCAAAAAGTTCATTTGGGTCATTAGATTAACATTTAGGTCATTTAGTCCTCCCTAGTCTAATTCTAGTCCAATTAGGGTTTTTAACTAATCTTGTGCGACCAATTATTTCATTTGTATCATTGGATTAACATTTAGGTCATTTTCGTCCTCCGTAGGCTTGTTCTTGTTCAATTACGGTTTTTAACCAATCTTGTGCATCCAATAGGTGTGCTTGTGTCATCGGATTAACATTTAGAACATTTGCATCCTCCCTTGGCTTATTCTTGTCCAATTAGGGTTGTTAACCAATCTTGTGCATCCAATAGGTGTGCTTGTGTCATCGGATTAACATTTAGGTCATTTTCTTCCCGCCTAGGGTTATTCTTGTCCAATTAGAGTTTTTAACCAATCTTGTGCATCCAATAGATGTGTTTGTGTCATTGGATTAAGATTTAGGTCATTTTTATCCTCCTTAGCTTATTCTTGTCTAATTAGGGTTTTTGATAAATCTTGTGCATCTAATAGGTGTGTATGTGTCATCGGATTAACATTTAGAACATTTGCATCCTCCCTTGGCTTATTCTTGTCCAATTAGGGTTGTTAACCAATCTTGTGCATCCAATAGGCGTGTTTGAGTCATTGGATTAACATTTAGGTCATTTTTGTCCTCCCTAGGCGTATTCTTGTCCAATTAGGATTTTTAACCAATCTTATGCATCCAATAAGTTCATTTGTGTCATTGATTAACATTTAGGTCATTTTCGTCCTCCCTAGGCTTATTCTTGTCCAATAAGGGTTTTTAACCAATTTTGTGCTTCCAATAAGTTCATTTGTGTCATTGATTAACATTTAGGTCATTTTCGTCCTCCCTAGGCTTATTCTTGTCCAATAAGGGTTTTTAACCAATTTTGTGCTTCCAATAAGTTCATTTGTGTCATTGATTAACATTTAGGTCATTTTCGTCCTCCCTAGGCTTATTCTTGTCCAATAAGGGTTTTTAACCAATTTTGTGCTTCCAATAAGTTCATTTGTGTCATTGATTAACATTTAGGTCATTTTCGTCCTCCCTAGGCTTATTCTTGTCCAATAAGGGTTTTTAACCAATTTTGTGCTTCCAATAAGTTCATTTGTGTCATTGATTAACATTTAGGTCATTTTCGTCCTTCGCATATTCTTGTCCAATTAGGGTTTTTAACTAATGTTGTGCATCCCATAGGTGTGTTTGTGTCATTGGATAAACATTTAGGTCATATTCATCATCCCTTGCCTTATTCTTTTCCAATAAGGATTTTTAACCAATCTTTTGCTTCCAATAAGTTCATTTGTGTCATTGGATTAACATTTAAGTCATTTACGTCCTTCCTAGGGTCTTTCTTGTCCAATTAGGGTTTTTAACCAATCTTGTGCTAACATTTAGGTCATTTTCTTCCCCCCTAGGGTTATTCTTGTCCAATTACAGTTTTTAACAAATCTTGTGCATCCAATAGGTGTGTTTGTGTCATTGGATTAATAATTAGGTCATTTTCGTCCTCCGTAGGCTTATTCTAGTCCAATTACAGTTTTTAACAAATCTTGTGCGACCAATTATTTCATTTGTGTCATTGGATTAACATTTAGGTCATTTTCTTCCCCCCTAGGGTTATTCTTGTCCAATTACAGTTTTTAACAAATCTTGTGCGACCAATTATTTCATTTGTGTCATTGGATTAATATTTACGTTATTTTCATCCTCCCTAGGCTTATTCTAGTCCAATTACGGTTTTTAACCAATATAGTGCATCCAATAAGTTCATTTGTGTCATTGGATTAACATTTATGTCATTTTCGTCCTCCTTAGGCTTATTCAAGTCCAATGAGGGTTTTTAACCAAGCTTGTGCTTCCAATAAGTTCATTTGTGTCATTGGATTAACATTTAAGTCATTTACGTCCTCCCTAGGCTCTTTCTTGTCCAATTAGGGTTTTTGTCCCTTCTTGTGCATCCAATAAGTTCATTTGTGTCATTGGATTAACATTTAGATCATTTTAGTCCTCCCTAGGCTCATTCTTGTCCAATAAAAGTTTTTAACAAATCTTGTGCATCCAATAGGTGTGCTTTTGTCATCAGATTAACATTTTGGTCATTTTCTTCCTTCGTAGGCTTATTCTAGTCCAATTAGGCTTTTTAACCATTCTTGTGCATCCAATAGGTGTGCTTGTGTCATCAGATTAACATTTAGGTCATTTTCGTCCTTCCTAAGCTTATTCTAGTCCAATTAGGGTTTTTAACCATTCTTGTGCATCCAATAGGTGTGCTTGTGTCATCAGATTAACATTTAGGTCATTTTCGTCCTTCCTAAGCTTATTCTAGTCCAATTAGGGTTTTTAACCAATCTGGTGCAACCAATAGGTGTGTTTGTGTCATTGGATTAACATTAAGGTCATTTTCGTCCTCCCTAGGCTATTTCAAATCCAATTTGGAGTTTTAACCAATCTTGTGTGTCCAATATGTGTGTTTGTGTCATTGGATTAACATTTAGGTCATTTTCATCCTCCCTAGGCTTATTCTAGTCCAATTAGGGTTTTTAACCAATCTTGTGCATCCAATAAGTTCATTTGTCTCATTGGATTAACATTTAGGTCATTATAGTCCTCCCTAGGCTAATTCTAGTCCAATTAGGGTTTTTAACCAATATTGTGCATCCAATAAGTTCATTTGTGTCATTGGATTAACATTAATGTCATTTTCGTCCTCATTAGGCTTATTCTAGTCCAATTAGGGTTTTTAACCAATCTCGTGCTTCTAATAAGTTCATTTGTGTCATTGGATTAACATTTAGGTCATTCTCGTCCTCCCTAGGATTATTCTTGTCCAATTTGGGTTTTTAACCAATCTTGTGTATCCAATAGGTTTGTTTGTGTCATCGGATTAACGTTTACGTCATTTTCGTCCTCCCTAGGCTTATTCTAGACCAATTGTGGTTTTAACCAATCGTGTGCATCCAATAGGTGTGTTTGTGTCATTAAATTATCATTTAGGTCATTTTAGACCTCCCTAGGCTCATTCTTGCCCAATTAAATTTTTTAACAAATCTTGTGCATCCAATATGTGTGTTTGTGTCATTGGATTAATAATTAGGTCATTTTCGTCCTCCGTAGGCTTATTCTAATCCAATTAGGCTTTTTAACCAATCTTGTGCATCCAATAAGTTTATTTGTGTCATTAGATTAACATTTAGGTCATTTTCGTGCTCCCTAGGCTTATTCTAGTCCAATTAGTGTTTTTAACCAATCTTGTGCATCCAATAAGTTCAGTTGTATCATTGGATTAACATTTAGGTCATTTTAGTCCTCCCTATGCTAATTCTAGTCCAATTAGGGTTTTTAACTAATCTTGTGCGACCAAATATTTCATTTGTGTCATTGGATTAATATTTAGGTCATTTTCGTCCTCCCTAGGATCTTTCTAATCCAATTAGGAGTTTTAACCAATCTTGTGCATCCAATAAGTTCATTTGTGTCATTGATTAACATTTAGGTCATTTTCGTCCTCCCTAGGATTATTCTTGTCCAATTAGGGTTTTTAACCAATCTTGTGCATCCAATAGGTGTGTTTGTGTCACTGGATTAATATTTAGGCCATTTTCGTCCTCCTTAGGCTTATTCTTGTCCAATTAGGGTTCTTAACCAATCTTGTGCATCCAATAGGTGTGCTTGTGTCATCGGAATAACATTTAGGTCATTTTCGTCCTCCCTAGGATTATTCTTGTCCAATTAGGGTTTTTAACCAATCTTGTGCATCCAATAAGTTCATTTGTGTCATTGATTAACATTTAGGTCATTTTCGTCCTCACTAGGCTTATTCTTGTCAAATTAATATTTTTAACCAATCTTGTGCATCCATTAGGCGTGTTTATATCATCGGATTAACATTTAGGTTATTTTCGTCCTCCCTAGGCTTATTCTTGTCCAATTAGTGTTTTTAACCAATCTTGTGCAACCAATAGGTGTGTTTGTGTCATCAGATTAACATTTAGGTCATTTTCGTCCTCCCTAGGCTTATTCTAGTCCAATTAGGGTTTTAACCAATCTTGTGCATCCAATAGGTGTGTTTGTGTCATCAGATTAACATTTAGGTCATTTTCGTCCTCCCTAGGCTTATTCTAGTCCAATTAGGGTTTTAACCAATCTTGTGCATCCAATAGGTGTGTTTGTGTCATCAGATTAACATTTAGGTCATTTTCGTCCTCCCTAGGCTTATTCTAGTCCAATTAGGGTTTTAACCAATCTTGTGCATCCAATAGGTGTGTTTGTGTCATCAGATTAACATTTAGGTCATTTTCGTCCTCCCTAGGCTTATTCTAGTCCAATTAGGGTTTTAACCAATCTTGTGCATCCAATAGGTGTGTTTGTGTCATCAGATTAACATTTAGGTCATTTTCGTCCTCCCTAGGCTTATTCTAGTCCAATTAGGGTTTTAACCAATCTTGTGCATCCAATAGGTGTGTTTGTGTCATCAGATTAATATTTAGGTCATTTTCGTCCTTCCTAGGCTTATTCAAGTCCAATTAGGGTTTTTAACCAATCTTGTGCATCCAATAGGTGTTTTTGTGTCATTGGATTAACACTTAGATCCTTTTCATCCTCCCTAGGCTTATTCTTGTCCAATTACGGTTTTTAAACAATATTGTGCATCCAATAAGTTCATTTGTGTCATTGGATAAACATTTATGTCATTTTCGTCCTCCCTAGGCTTATTCTAGTCCAATTAGGGTTTTTAACCAATCTTGTGCCTCCAATAAGTTCATTTGTGTCATTGGATGAACATTTAGGTCATTCTCGTCCTCCCTAGGCTTATTCTTGCCAATTTGGATTTTTTAACCAATCTTGTGCACCCAATATGTTCATTTGTGTCATTGGATTAATATTTAGGTCTTTTACATCCTCCCTAGGCATATTCTTGTCCAATTAGGGTTTTTAACTAATGTTGTGCATCCCATAGGTATGTTTGTGTCATTGGATAAACATTTAGGTCATTTTCATCCTCCCTTGGCTTATTCTTGTCCAATAAGGGTTTTTATCCCTTCTTGTGTATCCAATAAGTTCATTTGTGTCATTGGATTAACATTTAGGTTGTTTTAGTCCTCCCTAGGCTCATTCTTGTCCAATTAAAGTTTTTAACAAATCTTGTGCATCCAATAGGTGTGTTTGTGTCATTGGATTATTAATTATGTCATTTTCATCCTCCGTAGGCTTATTCTAGTCCAGTTAGGCTTTTTAACCAATCTAGTGCATCCAATAAGTTCATTTGTGTCATTGGATTAACATTTAGGTCATTTAGTCCTCCCTAGGCTCATTCTTGTCCAATTAAAGTTTTTAACAAATCTTGTGCATCCAATAGGTGTGCTTGTGTCATCGGATTAACATTTAGGTCATTTAGTCCTCCCTAGGCTCATTCTTGTCCAATTAAAGTTTTTAACAAATCTTGTGCATCCAATAGGTGTGCTTGTGTCATCGGATTAACATTTAGGTTATTTTCGTGCTCCCTAGGCTTATTCTAGTCCAATTAGGGTTTTTAACCGATCTTGTGCCTCCAATAAGTTCATTTGGGTCATTGGATTAACATTTAGGTCATTTAGTCCTCCCTAGTCTAATTCTAGTCCAATTAGGGTTTTTAACTAATCTTGTGGGACCAATTATTTCATTTGTATCATTGGATTAACATTTAGGTCATTTTCGTCCTCCGTAGGCTTGTTCTTGTTCAATTACGGTTTTTAACCAATCTTGTGCATCCAATAAGTTCATTTGTGTCATTGATTAACATTTAGGTCATTTTCGTCCTCCGTAGGCTTGTTCTTGTTCAATTACGGTTTTTAACCAATCTTGTGCATCCAATAAGTTCATTTGTGTCATTGATTAACATTTAGGTCATTTTCGTCCTCCGTAGGCTTGTTCTTGTTCAATTACGGTTTTTAACCAATCTTGTGCATCCAATAAGTTCATTTGTGTCATTGGATTAACATTTAGGTCATTTTTATCCTCCTTAGGCTTATTCTTGTCTAATTAGGGTTTTTGATAAATCTTGTGCATCCAATAGGTGTGTATGTGTCATCGGATTAACATTTAGAACATTTGCATCCTCCCTTGGCTTATTCTTGTCCAATTAGGGTTGTTAACCAATCTTGTGCATCCAATAGGCGTGTTTGAGTCATTTGATTAACATTTAGGTCATTTTTGTCCTCCCTAAGCGTATTCTTGTCCAATTAGGGTTTTTAACCAATCTTGTGCATCCAATAAGTTCATTTGTGTCATTGATTAACATTTAGGTCATTTAGTCCTCCCTAGTCTAATTCTAGTCCAATTAGGGTTTTTATCCCTTCTTGTGCATCCAATAGATGTGTTTGTGTCATTGGATGAACATTTAGGTCATTTAGTCCTCCCTAGTCTAATTCTAGTCCAATTAGGGTTTTTATCCCTTCTTGTGCATCCAATAGATGTGTTTGTGTCATTGGATGAACATTTAGGTCATTTAGTCCTCCCTAGTCTAATTCTAGTCCAATTAGGGTTTTTATCCCTTCTTGTGCATCCAATAGATGTGTTTGTGTCATTGGATTAACATTTAGGTCATTTTCGTCCTCCCTAGGCTTATTCAAGTCGAATTAGGGTTTTTAACCAATGTTGTGTACCCAATAGGTTTGTTTGTGTCATCAGATTAACATTTAGGTCATTTTCGTCCTCCCTAGGCTTATTCTAGACCTATTGTGGTTTTTAACCAATCGTGTGCATCCAATAGGTGTGTTTGTGTCATTGGATTATCATTTAGGTCATTTTCGTCATCCCTAGGCTTATTCTTGTCCAATTTGGGTTTTTTAACCAATCTTGTGCATCCAATATGTTCATTTGTGTCATTGGATTAACATTTAGGTCTTTTCCATCCTCCCTAGGCATATTCTTGTCCAATTAGGGTTTTTAACTAATGTTGTGCATCCCATTGGTGTGTTTGTGTCATTGGATAAACATTTAGGTCATTTTCATCATCCCTTGGCTTATTCTTGTCCAATAAGGATTTTTAACCAATCTTGTGCTTCCAATAAGTTCATTTGTGTCATTGGATTAACATTTAAGTCATTTACGTCCTTCCTAGGGTCTTTCTTGTCCAATTAGGGTTTTTATCCCTTCTTGTGTATCCAATAAGTTCATTTGTGTCATTGGATTAACATTTAAGTCATTTACGTCCTTCCTAGGGTCTTTCTTGTCCAATTAGGGTTTTTATCCCTTCTTGTGTATCCAATAAGTTCATTTGTGTCATTGGATTAACATTTAAGTCATTTACGTCCTTCCTAGGGTCTTTCTTGTCCAATTAGGGTTTTTATCCCTTCTTGTGTATCCAATAAGTTCATTTGTGTCATTGGATTAACATTTAGTTCGTTTTAGTCCTCCCTAGGCTCATTCTTGTCCAATTAATGTTTTTAACAAATCTTGTGCATCCAATAGGTGTGTTTGTGTCATTGGATTAATAATTAGGTCATTTTCGTCCTCCGTAGGCTTATTCTAGTTTAATTACAGTTTTTAACAAATCTTGTGCGACCAATTATTTCATTTGTGTCATTGGATTAACATTTAGGTCATTTTCTTCCCCCCTAGGGTTATTCTTGTCCAATTACAGTTTTTAAAAAATCTTGTGCGACCATTTATTTCATTTGTGTCATTGGATTAACATTTAGGTTATTTTCATCCTCCCTAGGCTTATTCTAGTCCAATTACGGTTTTTAACCAATATTGTGCATCCAATAAGTTCATTTGTGTCATTGGATTAACATTTAGGTTATTTTCATCCTCCCTAGGCTTATTCTAGTCCAATTACGGTTTTTAACCAATATTGTGCATCCAATAAGTTCATTTGTGTCATTGGATTAACATTTAGGTTATTTTCATCCTCCCTAGGCTTATTCTAGTCCAATTACGGTTTTTAACCAATATTGTGCATCCAATAAGTTCATTTGTGTCATTGGATTAACATTTATGTCATTTTCGTCCTCCTTAGGCTTATTCTAGTCCAATGAGGGTTTTTAACCAAGCTTGTGCTTCCAATAAGTTCATTTGTGTCATTAGATTAACATTTATGTCATTTACGTCCTCCCTAGGCTCTTTCTTGTCCAATTAGGGTTTTTATCCCTTCTTGTGCATCCAATAAGTTCATTTGTGTCATTGGATTAACATTTAGGTCATTTTAGTCCTCCCTAGGCTCATTCTTGTCCATTAAAAGTTTTTAACAAATCTTGTGCATCCAATAGGTGTGCTTGTGTCATCAGATTAACATTTTGGTCATTTTCGTCCTTCGTAGGCTTATTCTAGTCCAATTAGGCTTTTTAACCAATCTTGTGCATCCAATAGGTGTGCTTGTGTCATCAGATTAACATTTAGGTCATTTTCGTCCTTCGTAGGCTTATTCTAGTCCAATTAGGCTTTTTAACCAATCTTGTGCATCCAATAGGTTCAGTTGTATCATTGGATTAACATTTAGGTCATTTTAGTCCTCCCTAGGCTAATTCTAGTCCAATTAGGGTTTTTAACTAATCTTGTGCGACCAATTATTTCATTTGTGTCATTGGATTAATATTTAGGTCATTTTCGTCCTCCCCAGGATCTTTCTAATCCAATTAGGAGTTTTACCCAATCTTGTGTGTCCAATAGGTGTGTTTGTGTCATTGGATTAACATTTAGGTCATTCTCGTCCTCCCTAGGCTTATTCTAGTCCAATTACGGTTTTTAACCAATATTGTGCTTCCAATAAGTTCATTTGTGTCATTGGATGAACCTTTAGGTCATTTTCGTCCTCCTTAGGCTTATTCTAGTCCAATTACGGTTTTTAACCAATATTGTGCTTCCAATAAGTTCATTTGTGTCATTGGATGAACCTTTAGGTCATTTTCGTCCTCCTTAGGCTTATTCTAGTCCAATTACGGTTTTTAACCAATATTGTGCTTCCAATAAGTTCATTTGTGTCATTGGATGAACCTTTAGGTCATTTTCGTCCTCCTTAGGCTTATTCTAGTCCAATTACGGTTTTTAACCAATATTGTGCTTCCAATAAGTTCATTTGTGTCATTGGATGAACCTTTAGGTCATTTTCGTCCTCCTTAGGCTTATTCTAGTCCAATTACGGTTTTTAACCAATATTGTGCTTCCAATAAGTTCATTTGTGTCATTGGATGAACCTTTAGGTCATTTTCGTCCTCCTTAGGCTTATTCTAGTCCAATTACGGTTTTTAACCAATATTGTGCTTCCAATAAGTTCATTTGTGTCATTGGATGAACCTTTAGGTCATTTTCGTCCTCCTTAGGCTTATTCTAGTCCAATTACGGTTTTTAACCAATATTGTGCTTCCAATAAGTTCATTTGTGTCATTGGATGAACCTTTAGGTCATTTTCGTCCTCCTTAGGCTTATTCTAGTCCAATTACGGTTTTTAACCAATATTGTGCTTCCAATAAGTTCATTTGTGTCATTGGATGAACCTTTAGGTCATTTTCGTCCTCCTTAGGCTTATTCTAGTCCAATTACGGTTTTTAACCAATATTGTGCTTCCAATAAGTTCATTTGTGTCATTGGATGAACCTTTAGGTCATTTTCGTCCTCCTTAGGCTTATTCTAGTCCAATTACGGTTTTTAACCAATATTGTGCTTCCAATAAGTTCATTTGTGTCATTGGATGAACCTTTAGGTCATTTTCGTCCTCCTTAGGCTTATTCTAGTCCAATTACGGTTTTTAACCAATATTGTGCTTCCAATAAGTTCATTTGTGTCATTGGATGAACCTTTAGGTCATTTTCGTCCTCCTTAGGCTTATTCTAGTCCAATTACGGTTTTTAACCAATATTGTGCTTCCAATAAGTTCATTTGTGTCATTGGATGAACCTTTAGGTCATTTTCGTCCTCCTTAGGCTTATTCTAGTCCAATTACGGTTTTTAACCAATATTGTGCTTCCAATAAGTTCATTTGTGTCATTGGATGAACCTTTAGGTCATTTTCGTCCTCCTTAGGCTTATTCTAGTCCAATTACGGTTTTTAACCAATATTGTGCTTCCAATAAGTTCATTTGTGTCATTGGATGAACCTTTAGGTCATTTTCGTCCTCCTTAGGCTTATTCTAGTCCAATTACGGTTTTTAACCAATATTGTGCTTCCAATAAGTTCATTTGTGTCATTGGATGAACCTTTAGGTCATTTTCGTCCTCCTTAGGCTTATTCTAGTCCAATTACGGTTTTTAACCAATATTGTGCTTCCAATAAGTTCATTTGTGTCATTGGATGAACCTTTAGGTCATTTTCGTCCTCCTTAGGCTTATTCTAGTCCAATTACGGTTTTTAACCAATATTGTGCTTCCAATAAGTTCATTTGTGTCATTGGATGAACCTTTAGGTCATTTTCGTCCTCCTTAGGCTTATTCTAGTCCAATTACGGTTTTTAACCAATATTGTGCTTCCAATAAGTTCATTTGTGTCATTGGATGAACCTTTAGGTCATTTTCGTCCTCCTTAGGCTTATTCTAGTCCAATTACGGTTTTTAACCAATATTGTGCTTCCAATAAGTTCATTTGTGTCATTGGATGAACCTTTAGGTCATTTTCGTCCTCCTTAGGCTTATTCTAGTCCAATTACGGTTTTTAACCAATATTGTGCTTCCAATAAGTTCATTTGTGTCATTGGATGAACCTTTAGGTCATTTTCGTCCTCCTTAGGCTTATTCTAGTCCAATTACGGTTTTTAACCAATATTGTGCTTCCAATAAGTTCATTTGTGTCATTGGATGAACCTTTAGGTCATTTTCGTCCTCCTTAGGCTTATTCTAGTCCAATTACGGTTTTTAACCAATATTGTGCTTCCAATAAGTTCATTTGTGTCATTGGATGAACCTTTAGGTCATTTTCGTCCTCCTTAGGCTTATTCTAGTCCAATTACGGTTTTTAACCAATATTGTGCTTCCAATAAGTTCATTTGTGTCATTGGATGAACCTTTAGGTCATTTTCGTCCTCCTTAGGCTTATTCTAGTCCAATTACGGTTTTTAACCAATATTGTGCTTCCAATAAGTTCATTTGTGTCATTGGATGAACCTTTAGGTCATTTTCGTCCTCCTTAGGCTTATTCTAGTCCAATTACGGTTTTTAACCAATATTGTGCTTCCAATAAGTTCATTTGTGTCATTGGATGAACCTTTAGGTCATTTTCGTCCTCCTTAGGCTTATTCTAGTCCAATTACGGTTTTTAACCAATATTGTGCTTCCAATAAGTTCATTTGTGTCATTGGATGAACCTTTAGGTCATTTTCGTCCTCCTTAGGCTTATTCTAGTCCAATTACGGTTTTTAACCAATATTGTGCTTCCAATAAGTTCATTTGTGTCATTGGATGAACCTTTAGGTCATTTTCGTCCTCCTTAGGCTTATTCTAGTCCAATTACGGTTTTTAACCAATATTGTGCTTCCAATAAGTTCATTTGTGTCATTGGATGAACCTTTAGGTCATTTTCGTCCTCCTTAGGCTTATTCTAGTCCAATTACGGTTTTTAACCAATATTGTGCTTCCAATAAGTTCATTTGTGTCATTGGATGAACCTTTAGGTCATTTTCGTCCTCCTTAGGCTTATTCTAGTCCAATTACGGTTTTTAACCAATATTGTGCTTCCAATAAGTTCATTTGTGTCATTGGATGAACCTTTAGGTCATTTTCGTCCTCCTTAGGCTTATTCTAGTCCAATTACGGTTTTTAACCAATATTGTGCTTCCAATAAGTTCATTTGTGTCATTGGATGAACCTTTAGGTCATTTTCGTCCTCCTTAGGCTTATTCTAGTCCAATTACGGTTTTTAACCAATATTGTGCATCCAATAAGTTCATTTGTGTCATTGGATTAACATTTAGCTCATTATAATCCTCCCTAGGCTAATTCTAGTCCAATTAGGGTTTTTAACTAATCTTGTGCGACCAATTATTTCATTTGTGTCAATTGATTAACATTTAGATCATTTCTTCCTCCCTAGGCTTATTCTTGTCTAATTAGGGTTTTTGACGTTTCTTGTGCAACCAATATGTGTGTTTGTGTCATTGGATTAACATTTAAGTTATTTTCGTCGTCCCTAGGATCTTTCTATTCCAATTAGGAGTTTTAACCAATCTTGTGTGTCCAATAGGTGTGTTTGTGTCATTGGATTAACATTTAGGTCATTTTCGTCCTTCCTAGGCTTATTCTACTCCAATTATGGGTTTTTAAACAATCTTGTGCATCCAATAAGTTCATTTGTGTCATTGGATTAACATTTAGGTCATTTTCTTCCCCCCTAGGGTTATTCTTGTCAAATTAGAGTTTTTAACCAATCTTGTGCATCCAATAGATGTGTTTGTGTCGTTGGATTAACTTTTAGGTCATTTTTATCCTCCTTTGGCTGATTCTTGTCTAATTAGGGTTTTTGATAAATCTTGTGCATCCAATAGGTGTGTATGTGTCATCGGATTAACATTTAGAACATTTGCATCCTCCCTTGGCTTATTCTTGTCCAATTAGGGTTGTTAATCAATCTTGTGCATCCAATAGGTGTGTTTGAGTCATTGGATTAACATTTAGGTCATTTTTGTCCTCCCTAGGCTTATTCTTGTCCAATTAGGGTTTTCAACCAATCTTGTGCAGCCAATAAGTTCATTTGTGTCATTGATTAACATTTAGGTCATTTTCGTCCTCCCTAGGCTTATTCTTGTCAAATTAATGTTTTTAACCAATATTGTGCATTCAATAGGTGTGTTTGTGTCATCAGATTAACATTTAGGTTATTTTTTTCTCCCCTAGGGTTATTCTTGTCCAATTAGAATTTTTAACCAATCTTGTGCATCCAATAGATGTGTTTGTGTCATTGGATTAACACTTAGGTCATTTTTATCCTCCTTAGGCTTATTCTTGTCTAATTAGGGTTTTTGATAATTCTTGTGCATCCAATAGGTGTGTATGTGTCATCGGATTAACATTTAGAACATTTGCATCCTCCCTTGGCTTATTCTTGTCCAATTAGGGTTGTTAACCAATCTTGTGCATCCAATAGGTGTGTTTGAGTCATTGGATTAACATTTAGGTCATTTTTGTCCTCCCTAGGCTTATTCTTGTCCAATTAGGGTTTTTAACCAATCTTGTGCATCCAATAAGTTCATTTGTGTCATTGATTAACATTTAGGTCATTTTCGTCCTCACTAGGCTTATTCTTGTCAAATTAATGTTTTTAACCAATCTTGTGCATCCAATAGGTGTGTTTGTATCATCGGATTAACATTTAGGTTATTTTCGTCCTCCCTAGGCTTATTCTTGTCCAATTAGTGTTTTTAACCAATCTTGTGCATCCAATAGGTGTGTTTGTGTCATCAGATTAACATTTAGGTCATTTTCGTCCTCCCTAAGCTTATTCTAGTCCAATTAGGGTTTTTAACCAATCTTGTGCAATCAATAGGTGTGTTTGTGTCATTGGATTAACATTTAGGTCATTTTCGTCCTCCCTAGGATATTTCTAATCCAATTTGGAGTTTTAACCAATCAGGTGTGTCCAATATATGTGTTTGTGTCATTGGATTAACATTTAGGTTATTTTCATCCTCCCTAGGCTTATTCTAGTCTAATTAGGGTTTTTAACCAATCTTGTGCATCCAATAAGTTCATTTGTCTCATTGGATATACATTTAGGTCATTATAGTCCTCCCTAGGCTAATTCTAGTCCAATTAGGGTTTTTAACTAATCTTGTGCGACCAATTATTTCATTTGCGTAATTGGATTAACATTTATGTTATTTTCGTCCTCCCTAGGATCTTTCTAATCCAATTTGGAGTTTTAACCTATCTTGTGTGTCCAATAGGTGTGTTTGTGTCATTGGATTAACATTTAGATCCTTTTCATCCTCCCTAGGCTTATTCAAGTCCAATTAGGGGTTTTAACCAATATTGTGCATCAAATAAGTTCATTTGTGTCATTGGATTAACATTTATGTCATTTTCGTCCTCGTTAGGCTTATTCTAGTCCAATTAGAGTTTTTAACCAAACTTGTGTATCCAATAGGTTTGTTTGTGTCATCGGATTAACATTTAGGTCATTTTCGTCTTCCCTAGGCTTATTCTAGACCAATTGTGGTTTTAACCAATCGTGTGCATCCAATAGGTGTGTTTGTGTCATTGGATTATCATTTAGGTCATTTTCGTCATCCCTAGGCTTATTCTTGTCCAATTAGGGTTTTAACCAATCTTGTGCATCCAATAGGTGTGTTTGTGTCATTGGATTAACATTTAGGTCATTTTCGTCCTTCCTAGGCTTATTCAAGTCCAATTAGGGTTTTTAACCAATCTTGGGCATCCAATAGGTGTTTTTGTGTCATTGGATTAACATTTAAGTCATTTTTGTCCTTCCTAGGCTTATTCAAGTCCAATTAGGGTTTTTAAACAATCTTGTGCATCCAATAGGTGTGTTTGTGTCACTGGATTAATATTTAGGTCATTTTCGTCCTCCTTAGGCTTATTCTTGTCCAATTAGGGTTCTTAACCAATCTTGTGCATCCAATAGGTGTGCTTGTGTCATCGGATTAACATTTAGGTCATTTTCGTCCTCCCTAGGCTTATTCTTGTCCAATTAGGGTTTTTAACCAATGTTGTGCATCCAATAGGTGTGTTTGTGTCATTGGATTAACATTTAGGTCATTTTCGTCCTCCTTAGGCTTATTCTTTTCCAATTAGGATTTTTAACCAATCTTTTGCATCCAATAAGTTCCTTTGTGTCATTGGATTAACATTTAGGTCATTTACGTCCTCCCTGGGCTAATTGTTGTCCAATTACGGTTTTTAAACAATCTTGTGCATCCAATAAGTTCATTTGTGTCATTGGATTAACATTTAGGTCATTTTCTTCCCCCCTAGACTTATTCTTGTCTAATTAGGGTTTTTAATAAATCTTGTGCATCCAATAGGTGTGTATGTGTCATCGGATTAACATTTAGAACATTTGTCCAATTGAGGTTGTTAACCAATCATGTGCATCCAATAGGTGTGTTTGAGTCATTGGATTAACATTTAGGTCATTTTTGTCCTCCCTATGCTTATTCTTGTCCAATTAGGGTTTTTAACCAATCTTGAGCATCCAATAAGTTCATTTCTGTCATTGATTATATTTGGTCATTTTCGTTCTCCCTAGGCTTATTCTTGTCAAATTAATGTTTTTAACCAATCTTGTGGATCCAATAGGTGTGGTTGTGTCATCAGATTAACATTTAGGTTATTTTCATCCTCCCTAGGCTTATTCTTGTCCAACTAGTGTTTTTAACCAATCTTGTGCATCCAATAGGTGTGTTTGTGTCATCAGATTTACATTTAGGTCATTTTCATCCTCCCTAAGCTTATTCTAGTCCAATTAGGATTTTTAACCAATCTTGTGCAACCAATAGGTGTGTTTGTGTCATTGGATTAACATTTAGGTCATTTTCGTCCTCCCTAGACTATTTCTAATCCAATTTGGAGTTTTAGCCAATCTTGTGTGTCCAATATGTGTGTTTGTGTCATTAGATTAACATGTAGGTCATTTTCATCCTCCCTAGGCTTATTCTAGTCCAATTAAGGTTTTTAACCAATCTTGTGCATCCAATAAGTTCATTTGTGTCATTGGATTAACATTTAGGTCATTATAGTCCTCCCTAGGCTAATTCTAGTCCAATTAGGGTTTTTAACTAATCTTGTGCGACCAATTATTTCATTTGTGTCATTGGATTAACATTTAGGTCATTTTCGTCCTCCCTGGGCTTATTCTTGTCTAATTAGGGTTTTTAACGTTTCTTGTGGAACCAATATGTGTGTTTGTGTCATTGGATTAACTTTTAGGTTATTTTCGTCCTCCCTAGGATCTTTCTAATCCAATTAGGAGTTTTAACCAATCTTTTGTGTCCAATAGGTGTGTTTGTGTCATTGGATTAACATTTAGGTCATTTTCGTCCTTCCTATGCTTATTCTAATCCAATTAGGGTTTTTAATCAATCTTGTGCATCCAATAAGTTCATTTGTGTCATTGGATTAACATTTAGGTCATTTTCTTCCTTCCTATTTTTAACCAATCTTATGCATCCAATAGGTGTGTATGTGTCATCGGATTAACATTTAGAACATTTGCATCCTCCCTTGGCTTATTCTGGTCAAATTAGGGTTGTTAACCAATCTTGTGCATCCAATAGGTGTGTTTGAGTCATTGGATTAACATTTAGGTCATTTTTGTCCTCCCTAGGCTTATTCTTCTCCAATTAGGGTTTTGAACCATTCTTGTGCAGCCAATAAGTTCATTTGTGTCATTGATTAACATTTAGGTCATTTTCGTCCTCCCTAGGCTTATTCTAGTCCAATTACGGTTTTTAACCAATCTTGTACAACCAATAGGTGTGTTTGTGTCATTGGATGAATATTTATGTCATTTTCGTACACCCTAGGCTTATTGTTGTGCAGTTAGGGTTTTTAACCAATCTTGTACAACCAATAGGTGTGTTTGTGTCATTGGATGAATATTTATGTCATTTTCGTACACCCTAGGCTTATTGTTGTGCAGTTAGGGTTTTTAACCAATCTTGTACAACCAATAGGTGTGTTTGTGTCATTGGATGAATATTTATGTCATTTTCGTACACCCTAGGCTTATTGTTGTGCAGTTAGGGTTTTTAACCAATCTTGTACAACCAATAGGTGTGTTTGTGTCATTGGATGAATATTTATGTCATTTTCGTACACCCTAGGCTTATTGTTGTGCAGTTAGGGTTTTTAACCAATCTTGTACAACCAATAGGTGTGTTTGTGTCATTGGATTAACATTTAGATCATTTTCATCCTCCCTAGGCTAATTCTAGTCCAATTAGGGTTTTTAACTAATCTTGTGCGACCAATTATTTCATTTGTGTCATTGGATTAACATTTAGGTCATTTTCGTCCTCCTTAGTCTTGTTCTTGTCTAATTAGGATTTTTGACGTTTCTTGTGCAACCAATATGTGTGTTTGGGTCATTGGATTAACATTTAGGTTATTTTCGTCCTCCCTAGGAACTTTCTAATCCAATTAGGAGTTTTAACCAATCTTGTGTGTCCAATAGGTGTGTTTGAGTCATTGGATTAACATTTAGGTCATTTTTGTCCTCCCTAGGCTTATTCTTGTCCAATTAGAGTTTTTAACCAATCTTGTGCATCCAATAGATGTGTTTGTGTCATTGGATTAACATTTAGGTCATTTTTGTCCTCCCTAGGCTTATTCTTGTCCAATTAGAGTTTTTAACCAATCTTGTGCATCCAATAGATGTGTTTGTGTCATTGGATTAACATTTAGGTCATTTTTGTCCTCCCTAGGCTTATTCTTGTCCAATTAGAGTTTTTAACCAATCTTGTGCATCCAATAGATGTGTTTGTGTCATTGGATTAACATTTAGGTCATTTTTGTCCTCCCTAGGCTTATTCTTGTCCAATTAGGATTTTTAACCAATCTTGTGCATCCAATAAGTTCATTATTGTCATTGGATTAACATTTAGGTCTTTTCCATCCTCCGTAGGCATATTCTTGTCCAATTAGGGTTTTTAACTAATGTTGTGCATCCAATAGGTGTGTTTGTGTCATTGGATAAACATTTAGGTCATTTTCATCCTCCCTTGGCTTATTCTTGTCCAATTAGGGTCTTTAACCAATCTTGTGCATCCAATAGGTGTGTTTGTGTCATTGGATAAACATTTAGGTCATTTTCATCCTCCCTTGGCTTATTCTTGTCCAATTAGGGTCTTTAACCAATCTTGTGCATCCAATAGGTGTGTTTGTGTCATTGGATAAACATTTAGGTCATTTTCATCCTCCCTTGGCTTATTCTTGTCCAATTAGGGTCTTTAACCAATCTTGTGCATCCAATAGGTGTGTTTGTGTCATTGGATAAACATTTAGGTCATTTTCATCCTCCCTTGGCTTATTCTTGTCCAATTAGGGTCTTTAACCAATCTTGTGCATCCAATAGGTGTGTTTGTGTCATTGGATAAACATTTAGGTCATTTTCATCCTCCCTTGGCTTATTCTTGTCCAATTAGGGTCTTTAACCAATCTTGTGCATCCAATAGGTGTGTTTGTGTCATTGGATAAACATTTAGGTCATTTTCATCCTCCCTTGGCTTATTCTTGTCCAATTAGGGTCTTTAACCAATCTTGTGCATCCAATAGATGTGTTTGTGTCATTGGATTAACATTTAGGTCATTTTCGTCCTCCTTAGGCATATTCTTTTCCAATTAGGATTTTTAAACAATCTTGTGCATCCAATAAGTTCCTTTGTGTCATTGGATTAACATTTAGGTCATTTACGTCCTCCCTAGGCTAATTGTTGTCCAATTACGGTTTTTAAACAATCTTGTGCATCCAGTAAGTTCATTTGTGTCATTGGATTAACATTTAGGTCATTTTCTTCCCCCCTAGGGTTATTCTTGTCCAATTAGAGTTTTTAACTAATTTTGTGCATCCAATAGATGTGTTTGTGTCATTGGATTAACATTTAGGTCATTTATATCCTCCTTAGGCTTATTCTTTTCTAATTAGGGTTTTTGAAAATTCTTGTGCATCCAATAGGTGTGTATGTGTCATCGGATTAACATTTAGAGCATTTGCATCCTCCCTTGGCTTATTCTTGTCCAATTAAGATTGTTAACCAATCTTGTGCATCCAATAGGTGTGTTTGAGTCATTGGATTAACATTTAGGTCATTTTTTTCCTCCCTATGCTTATTCTTGTCCAATTAGGGTTTTTAACCAATCTTGTGCTTCCAATAAGTTCATTTCTGTCATTGATTAACATTTAGGTCATTTTCGTCCTCCCTAGGCTTATTCTTGTCAAATTAATGTTTTTAACCAATCTTGTGCATCCAATAGGTGTGTTTGTGTCATCGGATTAACATTTAGGTTATTTTCGTCCTCCCTAGGCTTATTCTTGTCAAATTAGTGTTTTTAACCAATCTTCTGCATCCAATAGGTGTGTTTGTGTCATCAGATTAACATTTAGGTCATTTTCGTCCTCCCTAAGCTTATTCTAGTCCAATTAGGATTTTGAACCAATCTTGGTCAACCAATAGGTGTGTTTGTGTCATTGGATTAACATTTAGGTCATTTTCGTCCTCCCTAGGCTATTTCTAATCAAATTTCGAGTTTTAACCAGTCTTGTGTGTCCAATACGTGTGTTTGTGTCATTGGATTAACATTTAGGTCATTTTCATCCTCCCTTGGCTTA
>NC_021163.2:39120580-39129476 GCF_000331145.2 Cicer arietinum | reverse complement strand
CATCCAATAGATGTGTTTGTGTCATTGGATTAACATTTAGGTAATTTTTATCCTCCTTAGGCTGATTCTTGTCTAATTAGGGTTTTTGATAAATCTTATGCATCCAATAGGTGTGTATGTGTCATCGGATTAACATTTAGAACATTTACATCCTCCCTTGGCTTATTCTGGTCAAATTAGGGTTGTTAACCAATCTTGTGCATCCAATAGGTGTGTTTGTGTCATTGGATAAACATTTAGGTCATTTTCGTTCTCCCTAGGCTATTTCTAATCCAATTTGGAGCTTTAACCAATCTTGTGTGTCCAATATGTGTGTTTGTGTCATTGGATTAACATTTAGATCATTTTCATCCTCCCTAGGCTTATTCTAGTCCAATTAGGGTTTTTAACCAATCTTGTGCATCCAATAAGTTCATTTGTGTCATTGGATTAACATTTAGATCATTTTCATCCTCCCTAGGCTTATTCTAGTCCAATTAGGGTTTTTAACCAATCTTGTGCATCCAATAGGTGTGTTTATGTCATCAGATTAACATTTAGGTCATTTTCGTCCTCCCTAAGCTTATTCTAGTCCAATTACGGTTTTTAACCAATCTTGTGCAACCAATAGGTGTGTTTGTGTCATTGGATAAACATTTAGGTCATTTTCGTTCTCCCTAGGCTATTTCTAATCCAATTTGGAGCTTTAACCAATCTTGTGTGTCCAATATGTGTGTTTGTGTCATTGGATTAACATTTAGATCATTTTCATCCTCCCTAGGCTTATTCTAGTCCAATTAGGGTTTTTAACCAATCTTGTGCATCCAATAAGTTCATTTGTGTCATTGGATTAACATTTAGGTCATTATAGACCTCCCTAGGCTAATTCTAGTCCAATTAGGGTCTTTCACTAATCTTGTGCGACCAATTATTTCATTTGTGTTATTTGATTAACATTTAGGTCATTTTCGTCCTTCCTAGGCTTATTCTTGTCTAATTAGGGTTTTTGACGTTTCTTGTGCAACCAATATGTGTGTTTGTGTCATTGGATTAACATTTAGGTTATTTTCGTCCTCCCTAGGATCTTTCTAATCCAATTAGGAGTTTTAACCAATCTTGTGTGTCCAATAGGTGTGTTTGTGTCAATGGATTAACATTTAGGTCATTTTAGTCCTTCTTAGGCTTATTCTAGTCCAACTAGGGTTTTTAATCAATGTTGTGCATCCAATAGGGGTGTTTGTGTCATTGGATTAACATTTAGATCCTTTTCATCCTCCCTAGGCTTATTCAAGTCCAATTAGTGGTTTTAACCTATATTGTGCATCCAATAAGTTCATTTGTGTCATTGGATTAACATTTAAGTCATTTTCGTCCTCGTTAGGCTTATTCTAGTCCAATTAAGGTTTTTAACCAATCTCGTGCTTCTAATAAGTTCATTTGTGTCATTGGATTAACATTTAGGTCATTCTCGTCCTCCCTAGGCTTATTCTTGACCAATTTGGGTTTTTTAACCAATCTTGTGCATCCAATATGATCATTTGTGTCATTGGATTAACATTTAGGTCTTTTCCATCATCCCTAGGCATATTCTTGTCCAATTAGGGTTTTTAACTAATGTTGTGCATCCAATAGGTGTGTTTGTGTCATTGGATAAACATTTAGGTCATTTTCATCCTCCCTTGGCTTATTCTTGTCCAATAAGGGGTTTTAAACAATCTTATGCTTCCAATAAGTTCATTTGTGTCATTGGATTAACATTTAAGTCATTTACGTCCTCCCTAGGCTCTTTCTTGTCCAATTAGTGTTTTTATCCCTTCTTGTGCATCCAATAAGTTCATTTGTGTCATTGGATTAACATTTAGGTCATTTTAGTCCTCCCTATGCTCATTCTTGTCCAATTAAAGTTTTTAACAAATCTTGTGCTTCCAATAGGTGTGTTTGTCTCATTGGATTAATAATTAGGTCACTTTCGTCCTCCGTAGGCTTATTTTAGTCCAATTAGGCTTTTTAACCAATCTTGTGCATCCAATAAGTTTATTTGTGTCATTAGATTAACATTTAGGTCATTTTCGTGCTCCCTAGGCTTATTCTAGTCCCATTAGTGTTTTTAACCAATCTTGTGCATCCAATAAGTTCATTTGTATCATTGGTTTAACATTTAGGTCATTTTAGTCCTCCCTAGGCTAATTCTAGTCCAATTAGGGTTTTTAACTAATCTTGTGCGACCAATTATTACATTTGTGTCATTGGATTAACATTTAGGTCATTTTCGTCCTCCCTAGGCTTAGTCTTGTCTAATTAGGGTTTTTGCATATCTTGTGCAACCAATATGCGTCTTTGTGTCATTGGATTAACATTTAGGTCATTTTCGTCCTCCCTAGGATCTTTCAAATCCAATTAGGAGTTTTAACCAATCTTGTGTGTCCAATAGGTGTGTTTGTGTCATTGGATTAATATTTAGGTCATTTTCGTCCTCCTTAGGCTTATTCTTGTCCAATTAGGGTTCTTAACCAATCTTGTGCATCCAATATGTGTGCTTGTGTCATTGGATTAACATTTAGGTCATTTTCATCCTCCCTAGGCTTATTCTTGTCCAATTAGGGTTTTTAACCAATGTTGTGCATCCAATAGGTGTGTTTGTGTCATTGGATTAACATTTAGGTCATTTTCGTCCTCCTTAGGCTTATTCTTTTCCAATTAGGATTTTTAACCAATCTTGTGCATCCAATAAGTTCCTTTCTGTCATTGGATTAACATTTAGGTCATTTACATCCTCCCTAGGCTAATTGTTGTCCAATTACGGTTTTTAAACAATCTTGTGCATCCAATAAGTTCATTTATGTCAATGGATTAACATTTAGGTCATTTTCTTCCCCCCTAGGGTTATTCTTGTCCAATTAGAGTTTTTAACCAATCTTGTGCATCCAATAGATGTGTTTGTGTCATTGGATTAACATTTAGGTCATTTTTATCCTCCTTAGGCTTATTCTTGTCTAATTAGGGTTTTTGATAAATCTTGTGCATCCAATAGGTGTGTATGTGTCATCGGATTAACATTTAGAACATTTGCATCCTCCCTTGGCTTATTCTTGTCCAATTAAGGTTGTTAACCAATCTTGTGCATCCAATAGGTGTGTTTGTGTCATCGGATTAACATTTAGGTTATTTTCGTCTGTTTTTAACCAATCTTGTGCATCCAATAGGTGTGTTTGTGTCATCAGATTAACATTTAGGTCATTTTCGTCCTCCCTAAGCTTATTCTAGTCCAATTAGGATTTTTTTACCAATCTTGTACAACCAATAGGTGTGTTTGTGTCATTGGATTATAATTTAGGTCATTTTCGTCCTCCCTAGGCTATTTCTAATCAAATTTGGAGTTTTAACCAATCTTGTGTGTCCAATATGTGTGTTTGTGTCATTGGATTAACATTTAGGTCACTTTCGTCCTCCCTAGGCTTATTCTTGTCTAATTAGGGTTTTTAACCAATCTTGTGCATCCAATAAGTTCATTTGTGTCACTGGATTAACATTTAGGTCATTTTCTTCCCCCCTAGGGTTATTCTTGTCCAATTAGAGTTTTTAACCAATCTTGTGCATCCAATAAGTTCATTTGTGTCACTGGATTAACATTTAGGTCATTTTCTTCCCCCCTAGGGTTATTCTTGTCCAATTAGAGTTTTTAACCAATCTTGTGCATCCAATAAGTTCATTTGTGTCACTGGATTAACATTTAGGTCATTTTCTTCCCCCCTAGGGTTATTCTTGTCCAATTAGAGTTTTTAACCAATCTTGTGCATCCAATAAGTTCATTTGTGTCACTGGATTAACATTTAGGTCATTTTCTTCCCCCCTAGGGTTATTCTTGTCCAATTAGAGTTTTTAACCAATCTTGTGCATCCAATAAGTTCATTTGTGTCACTGGATTAACATTTAGGTCATTTTCTTCCCCCCTAGGGTTATTCTTGTCCAATTAGAGTTTTTAACCAATCTTGTGCATCCAATAAGTTCATTTGTGTCACTGGATTAACATTTAGGTCATTTTCTTCCCCCCTAGGGTTATTCTTGTCCAATTAGAGTTTTTAACCAATCTTGTGCATCCAATAAGTTCATTTGTGTCACTGGATTAACATTTAGGTCATTTTCTTCCCCCCTAGGGTTATTCTTGTCCAATTAGAGTTTTTAACCAATCTTGTGCATCCAATAAGTTCATTTGTGTCACTGGATTAACATTTAGGTCATTTTCTTCCCCCCTAGGGTTATTCTTGTCCAATTAGAGTTTTTAACCAATCTTGTGCATCCAATAAGTTCATTTGTGTCACTGGATTAACATTTAGGTCATTTTCTTCCCCCCTAGGGTTATTCTTGTCCAATTAGAGTTTTTAACCAATCTTGTGCATCCAATAAGTTCATTTGTGTCACTGGATTAACATTTAGGTCATTTTCTTCCCCCCTAGGGTTATTCTTGTCCAATTAGAGTTTTTAACCAATCTTGTGCATCCAATAAGTTCATTTGTGTCACTGGATTAACATTTAGGTCATTTTCTTCCCCCCTAGGGTTATTCTTGTCCAATTAGAGTTTTTAACCAATCTTGTGCATCCAATAAGTTCATTTGTGTCACTGGATTAACATTTAGGTCATTTTCTTCCCCCCTAGGGTTATTCTTGTCCAATTAGAGTTTTTAACCAATCTTGTGCATCCAATAAGTTCATTTGTGTCACTGGATTAACATTTAGGTCATTTTCTTCCCCCCTAGGGTTATTCTTGTCCAATTAGAGTTTTTAACCAATCTTGTGCATCCAATAAGTTCATTTGTGTCACTGGATTAACATTTAGGTCATTTTCTTCCCCCCTAGGGTTATTCTTGTCCAATTAGAGTTTTTAACCAATCTTGTGCATCCAATAAGTTCATTTGTGTCACTGGATTAACATTTAGGTCATTTTCTTCCCCCCTAGGGTTATTCTTGTCCAATTAGAGTTTTTAACCAATCTTGTGCATCCAATAAGTTCATTTGTGTCACTGGATTAACATTTAGGTCATTTTCTTCCCCCCTAGGGTTATTCTTGTCCAATTAGAGTTTTTAACCAATCTTGTGCATCCAATAAGTTCATTTGTGTCACTGGATTAACATTTAGGTCATTTTCTTCCCCCCTAGGGTTATTCTTGTCCAATTAGAGTTTTTAACCAATCTTGTGCATCCAATAAGTTCATTTGTGTCACTGGATTAACATTTAGGTCATTTTCTTCCCCCCTAGGGTTATTCTTGTCCAATTAGAGTTTTTAACCAATCTTGTGCATCCAATAAGTTCATTTGTGTCACTGGATTAACATTTAGGTCATTTTCTTCCCCCCTAGGGTTATTCTTGTCCAATTAGAGTTTTTAACCAATCTTGTGCATCCAATAAGTTCATTTGTGTCACTGGATTAACATTTAGGTCATTTTCTTCCCCCCTAGGGTTATTCTTGTCCAATTAGAGTTTTTAACCAATCTTGTGCATCCAATAAGTTCATTTGTGTCACTGGATTAACATTTAGGTCATTTTCTTCCCCCCTAGGGTTATTCTTGTCCAATTAGAGTTTTTAACCAATCTTGTGCATCCAATAAGTTCATTTGTGTCACTGGATTAACATTTAGGTCATTTTCTTCCCCCCTAGGGTTATTCTTGTCCAATTAGAGTTTTTAACCAATCTTGTGCATCCAATAAGTTCATTTGTGTCACTGGATTAACATTTAGGTCATTTTCTTCCCCCCTAGGGTTATTCTTGTCCAATTAGAGTTTTTAACCAATCTTGTGCATCCAATAAGTTCATTTGTGTCACTGGATTAACATTTAGGTCATTTTCTTCCCCCCTAGGGTTATTCTTGTCCAATTAGAGTTTTTAACCAATCTTGTGCATCCAATAAGTTCATTTGTGTCACTGGATTAACATTTAGGTCATTTTCTTCCCCCCTAGGGTTATTCTTGTCCAATTAGAGTTTTTAACCAATCTTGTGCATCCAATAAGTTCATTTGTGTCACTGGATTAACATTTAGGTCATTTTCTTCCCCCCTAGGGTTATTCTTGTCCAATTAGAGTTTTTAACCAATCTTGTGCATCCAATAAGTTCATTTGTGTCACTGGATTAACATTTAGGTCATTTTCTTCCCCCCTAGGGTTATTCTTGTCCAATTAGAGTTTTTAACCAATCTTGTGCATCCAATAAGTTCATTTGTGTCACTGGATTAACATTTAGGTCATTTTCTTCCCCCCTAGGGTTATTCTTGTCCAATTAGAGTTTTTAACCAATCTTGTGCATCCAATAAGTTCATTTGTGTCACTGGATTAACATTTAGGTCATTTTCTTCCCCCCTAGGGTTATTCTTGTCCAATTAGAGTTTTTAACCAATCTTGTGCATCCAATAAGTTCATTTGTGTCACTGGATTAACATTTAGGTCATTTTCTTCCCCCCTAGGGTTATTCTTGTCCAATTAGAGTTTTTAACCAATCTTGTGCATCCAATAAGTTCATTTGTGTCACTGGATTAACATTTAGGTCATTTTCTTCCCCCCTAGGGTTATTCTTGTCCAATTAGAGTTTTTAACCAATCTTGTGCATCCAATAAGTTCATTTGTGTCACTGGATTAACATTTAGGTCATTTTCTTCCCCCCTAGGGTTATTCTTGTCCAATTAGAGTTTTTAACCAATCTTGTGCATCCAATAAGTTCATTTGTGTCACTGGATTAACATTTAGGTCATTTTCTTCCCCCCTAGGGTTATTCTTGTCCAATTAGAGTTTTTAACCAATCTTGTGCATCCAATAAGTTCATTTGTGTCACTGGATTAACATTTAGGTCATTTTCTTCCCCCCTAGGGTTATTCTTGTCCAATTAGAGTTTTTAACCAATCTTGTGCATCCAATAAGTTCATTTGTGTCACTGGATTAACATTTAGGTCATTTTCTTCCCCCCTAGGGTTATTCTTGTCCAATTAGAGTTTTTAACCAATCTTGTGCATCCAATAAGTTCATTTGTGTCACTGGATTAACATTTAGGTCATTTTCTTCCCCCCTAGGGTTATTCTTGTCCAATTAGAGTTTTTAACCAATCTTGTGCATCCAATAAGTTCATTTGTGTCACTGGATTAACATTTAGGTCATTTTCTTCCCCCCTAGGGTTATTCTTGTCCAATTAGAGTTTTTAACCAATCTTGTGCATCCAATAAGTTCATTTGTGTCATTGGATTAACATTTAGGTCATTATAGTCCTCCCTAGGCTAATTCTAGTACAATTAGGGTTTTTAACTAATCTTGTGCGACCAATTATTTCACTTGTGTCATTGGATTAACATTTAGGTCATTTTCGTCCTCCCTTGGCTTATTCTTGTCTAATTAGGGTTTTTAACCAATCTTGTGCATCCAATAGGTGTGTTTGTATCATCGGATTAACATTTAGGTTATTTTCGTCCTCCCTTGGCTTATTCTTGTCCAATTAGTGTTTTTAACCAATCGTGTGCATACAATTGGAGTGTTTGTGTCATCAGATTAACATTTCGGTCATTTTCGTCCTCCCTAAGCTTATTCTAGTCCAATTAGGATTTTTAACCAATCTTGTGCAACCAATAGGTGTGTTTGTGTCATTGGATTAACATTTAGGTCATTTTCGTCCTCCCTAGGCTATTTCTAATCAAATTTGGAGTTTTAACCAATCTTGTGTGTCCAATATGTGTGTTTGTGTCATTGGATTAACATTTAGGTCATTTTCAGTCCAATTAGTGTTTTTAACCAATCTTGTGCATCCAATAGGTGTGTTTGTGTCATTGGATTAAAATTTAGGTCATTTTCGTCCTCCCTAGGCCTATTCTAGTCCAATTAGTGTTTTTAACCAATCTTGTGCATCCAATAGGTGTGTTTGTGTCATTGGATTAAAATTTAGGTCATTTTCGTCCTCCCTAGGCCTATTCTAGTCCAATTAGTGTTTTTAACCAATCTTGTGCATCCAATAGGTGTGTTTGTGTCATTGGATTAACATTTAGGTTATTTTCGTCCACCCTAGGATCTTTCTAATCCAATTAGGAGTTTTTAACCAATCTTGTGTGTCCAATAGGTGTGTTTGTGTCATTGGATTAAAATTTAGGTCATTTTCGTCCTCCCTAGGCCTATTCTAGTCCAATTAGTGTTTTTAACCAATCTTGTGCATCCACTAAGTTCCTTTGTGTCATTGGATTAACATGTAGGTCATTTTCGTCCTCCCTAGGCTTATTCTAGTCCAATTAGGAGTTTTAACCAATCTTGTGCATCCACTAAGTTCCTTTGTGTCATTGGATTAACATGTAGGTCATTTTCGTCCTCCCTAGGCTTATTCTAGTCCAATTAGGAGTTTTAACCAATCTTGTGCATCCACTAAGTTCCTTTGTGTCATTGGATTAACATGTAGGTCATTTTCGTCCTCCCTAGGCTTATTCTAGTCCAATTAGGAGTTTTAACCAATCTTGTGCATCCACTAAGTTCCTTTGTGTCATTGGATTAACATGTAGGTCATTTTCGTCCTCCCTAGGCTTATTCTAGTCCAATTAGGAGTTTTAACCAATCTTGTGCATCCACTAAGTTCCTTTGTGTCATTGGATTAACATGTAGGTCATTTTCGTCCTCCCTAGGCTTATTCTTGTCCAATTAGGATTTTTAACCAATCTTGTGCATCCAATAAGTTCCTTTGTGTCATTGGATTAACATGTAGGTCATTTACGTCCTCCCTAGGCTAATTGTTGTCCAATTACGGTTTTTAAACAATATTGTGCATCCAATAAGTTCATTTTTGTCATTGGATTAACATTTAGGTCATTTTCTTCCCCCCTAGGGTTATTCTTGTCCAATTAGAGTTTTTAACTAATCTTGTGCATCCAATAGATGTGTTTGTGTCATTGGATTAACATTTAGGT
>NC_021163.2:39118988-39120515 GCF_000331145.2 Cicer arietinum | reverse complement strand
GATTAACATTTAGGTCATTTTTGTCCTCCCTAGGCTTATTCTTGTCCAATTAGGGTTTTTAACCAATCTTGTGCATCCAATAAGTTCATTTGTGTCATTGATTAACATTTAGGTCATTTTTGTCCTCCCTAGGCTTATTCTTGTCCAATTAGGGTTTTTAACCAATCTTGTGCATCCAATAAGTTCATTTGTGTCATTGATTAACATTTAGGTCATTTTCGTCCTCCCTAGGCTTATTCTTGTCAAATTAATGTTTTTAACCAATCTTGTGCATCCAATAGGTGTGTTTGTGTCATCAGATTAACATTTAGGTTATTTTTTTCTCCCCTAGGGTTATTCTTGTCCAATTAGAATTTTTAACCAATCTTGTGCATCCAATAGATGTGTTTGTGTCATTGGATTAACATTTAGGTAATTTTTATCCTTCTTAGGCTTATTCTTGTCTAATTAGGGTTTTTGATAAATGTTGTGCATCCAATCGGTGTGTATGTGTCAACGGATTAACATTTAGAACATTTGCATCCTCCCTTGGCTTATTCTTGTCCAATTAAGGTTGTTAACCAATCTTGTGCATCCAATAGGTGTGTTTGAGTCATTGGATTAACATTTAGGTCATTTTTGTCCTCCTTAGGCTTATTCTTGTCCAATTAGGGTTTTTAACCAATCTTGTGCATCCAATAAGTTCATTTGTGTCGTTGATTAACATTTAGGTCATTTTCATCCTCCCTAGGCTTATTCTTGTCAAATTAGTGTTTTTAACCAATCTTGTGCATCCAATAGGTGTGCTTGTATCATCGGATTACCATTTATGTTATTTTCGTCCTCCCTTGGCTTATTCTTGTCCAATTAGTGTTTTTAACCAATCGTGTGCATCCAATAGGTGTGTTTGTGTCATCATATTAACATTTAGGTCATTTTCGTCCTACCTAAGCTTATTCTAGTCCAATTAGGGTGTTTAACCAATCTTGTGCAACCAATAGGTGTGTTTGTGTCATTGGATTAACATTTAGGTCATTTTCGTCCTCCCTAGGTTATTTCTAATCCAATTTGGAGTTTTAACCAATCTTGTGTGTCCAATAGGTGTGTTTGTGTCATTGGATTAACATTTAGGTCATTTTCGTCCTCCCTAGGTTATTTCTAATCCAATTTGGAGTTTTAACCAATTTTGTGTGTCCAATAGGTGTGTTTGTGTCATTGGATTAACATTTAGGTCATTTTCGTCCTCCCAAGGCTATTTCTAATCCAATTTGGAGTTTTAACCAATCTTGTGTGTCCAATAGGTGTGTTTGTGTCATTGGATTAACATTTAGGTCATTTTCGTCCTCCCAAGGCTATTTCTAATCCAATTTGGAGTTTTAACCAATCTTGTGTGTCCAATAGGTGTGTTTGTGTCATTGGATTAACATTTAGGTCATTTTCGTCCTCCCAAGGCTATTTCTAATCCAATTTGGAGTTTTAACCAATCTTGTGTGTCCAATAGGTGTGTTTGTGTCATTGGATTAACATTTAGGTCATTTTCGTCCTCCC
>NC_021163.2:39117661-39117991 GCF_000331145.2 Cicer arietinum | reverse complement strand
GTCCAATTAGGGTTTTTAACTAATCTTGTGGGACCAATTATTTCATTTGTGTCATTGGATTAACATTTAGGTCATTTTCTTCCTCCCTAGGCTTATTCTTGTCTAATTAGGGTTTTTGACATTTCTTGTGCAACCAATATGTGTGTTTGTGTCATTGGATTAATATGTAGGTTATTTTCGTCCTCCCTAGGATCTTTCTAATCCAATTAGGAGTTTTAACCAATCTTGTGTGTCCAATAGGTGTGTTTGTGTCATTGGATTAACATTTAGGTCATTTTTGTCCTTCCTAGGCTTATTCTAGTCAAATTAGGGTTTTTAAACAATCTTGTG
>NC_021163.2:39113811-39117633 GCF_000331145.2 Cicer arietinum | reverse complement strand
TTCTTGTCCAATTAGAGTTTTTAACCAATCTTGTGCATCCAATAGATGTGTTTGTGTCATTGGATTAACATTTAGGTAATTTTTATCCTTCTTAGGCTTATTCTTGTCTAATTAGGGTTTTTGATAAATGTTGTGCATCCAATCGGTGTGTATGTGTCAACGGATTAACATTTAGAACATTTGCATCCTCCCTTGGCTTATTCTTGTCCAATTAAGGTTGTTAACCAATCTTGTGCATCCAATAGGTGTGCTTGTATCATCGGATTAACATTTAGGTTATTTTCGTCCTCCCTTGGCTTATTCTTGTCCAATTAAGGTTGTTAACCAATCTTGTGCATCCAATAGGTGTGCTTGTATCATCGGATTAACATTTAGGTTATTTTCGTCCTCCCTTGGCTTATTCTTGTCCAATTAAGGTTGTTAACCAATCTTGTGCATCCAATAGGTGTGCTTGTATCATCGGATTAACATTTAGGTTATTTTCGTCCTCCCTTGGCTTATTCTTGTCCAATTAGTGTTTTTAACCAATCGTGTGCATCCAATAGGTGTGTTTGTGTCATCATATTAACATTTAGGTCATTTTCGTCCTACCTAAGCTTATTCTAGTCCAATTAGGGTGTTTAACCAATCTTGTGCAACCAATAGGTGTGTTTGTGTCATTGGATTAACATTTAGGTCATTTTCGTCCTCCCTAGGCTTATTCTAGTCCAATTAGGGTGTTTAACCAATCTTGTGCAACCAATAGGTGTGTTTGTGTCATTGGATTAACATTTAGGTCATTTTAGTCCCCCCTAGACTAATTCTAGTCCAATTAGTGTTTTAACAAATCTTGTGCGTCCAATAGGTGTGTTTGTGTCACTGGATTAATATTTAGGTCATTTTCGTCCTCCCTAGGCTTATTCTAGTCCAATTAGGGTTTTTTACCAATTTTGTGCATCCAATAAGTTCATTTGTGTCATTGGATTAAAATTTAGGTCATTATAGTCCTCCCTAGGCTAATTCTAGTCCAATTAGGATTTTTAACTAATCCTTTGCGAACAATTATTTCATTTGTGTCATTGGATTAACATTTAGGTCATTTTCGTCTTCCCTAGTCTTATTATTGTCTAATTAGGGTTTTTGACGTTTATTGTGCAACCAATATGTGTGTTTGTGTCATTGGATTAACATTTAGGTCATTTTCGTCTTCCCTAGTCTTATTATTGTCTAATTAGGGTTTTTGACGTTTATTGTGCAACCAATATGTGTGTTTGTGTCATTGGATTAACATTTAGGTCATTTTCGTCTTCCCTAGTCTTATTATTGTCTAATTAGGGTTTTTGACGTTTATTGTGCAACCAATATGTGTGTTTGTGTCATTGGATTAACATTTAGGTCATTTTCGTCTTCCCTAGTCTTATTATTGTCTAATTAGGGTTTTTGACGTTTATTGTGCAACCAATATGTGTGTTTGTGTCATTGGATTAACATTTAGGTCATTTTCGTCCTCCCTAGGCTTATTCTTGTCAAATTAATGTTTTTAACCAATCTTGTGCATCGAACAGGTGTGTTTGTATCATCGGATTAACATTTAGGTTATTTTCGTCCTCCCTTTGCTTATTCTTGTCCAATTAGTGTTTTTAACCAATCGTGTGCATCCAATAGGTGTGTTTGTGTCATCAGATTAACATTTCGGTCATTTTCGTCCTCCCTAAGCTTATTCTAGTCCAATTAGGGTGTTTAACCAATCTTGTGCAACCAATAGGTGTGTTAGTGTCATTGGATTAACATTTAGATCATTTTCGTCCTCCCTAGGCTATTTCTAATCCAATTTGGAGTTTTACCCAATCTTGTGTTTCCAATATGTGTGTTTGTGTCATTGGATTAACATTTAGGTCATTTTCATCCTCCCTAGGCTTATTCTAGTCCAATTAGGGTTTTTAACAAATCTTGTGCATCCAATAAGTTCATTTGTGTCATTGGATTAACATTTAGGTCATTATAGTCCTCCCTAGGCTAATTCTAGTCCAATTAGGGTTTTTAACTAATCTTGTGCGACCAATTATTTCATTTGAGTCATTGGATTAACATTTAGGTCATTTTCGTCCACCCTATGATCTTTCTAATCCAATTAGGAGTTTTTAACCAATCTTGTGTGTCCAATTGGTGTGTTTGTGTCATTTGATTAACATTTAGGTCATTTTCGTCCTCCCTAGGCTTATTCTAGTCCTATTAAGGTTTTTAACCAATCTTGGGCATCCAATAGGTGTGCTTGTGTCATCGGATTAACATTTAGGTCATTTTCGTCCTCCCTAGGCCTATTCAAGTCCAATTAGTGTTTTTAACCAATCTTGTGCATCCAATAGGTGTGTTTGTGTCATTGGATTAACATTTAGGTCATTTTAGTTCCCCCTAGACTAATTCTAGTCAAATTAGGGTTTTAACAAATCTTGTGCGTCCAATAGGTGTGTTTATGTCATTGGATTAACATTTAGGTAATTTTCGTCCTCCCTAGGCTTATTCTTGTCCAATTAGGGTTTTTAACCAATCTTGTGCATCCAATAGGTGTGTTTGTGTCATTGGATTAACATTTAGGTCATTTTAGTTCCCCCTAGACTAATTCTAGTCAAATTAGGGTTTTAACAAATCTTGTGCGTCCAATAGGTGTGTTTATGTCATTGGATTAACATTTAGGTAATTTTCGTCCTCCCTAGGCTTATTCTTGTCCAATTAGGGTTTTTAACCAATCTTATGCATCCAATAGGTGTGTTTGTGTCATTGGATGAACATTTAGGTCATTGTCATTGGATTAACATTTCGGTCATTTTCATCCTCCCTAGGCTTATTCTTGTCCAATTAGGGTTTTTAACCAATCTTGTGCATCCAATAAGTTCATTTGTGTCATTGGATTAACATTTAGATCATTTTCGTCCTCCATAGGCTTATTCTAGTCCAATAAGGGTTTTTGACGTATCTTGTGCAACCAATATGCGTGTTTGTGTTATTGGATTAACATTTAGGTCATTTTCATTTAGGTCATTTTCATCCTCCCTAGGCTTATTCTTGTCAAATTAGTGTTTTTAACCAATCTTGTGCATCCAATAGGTGTGCTTGTATCATCGGATTACCATTTATGTTATTTTCGTCCTCCCTTGGCTTATTCTTGTCCAATTAGTGTTTTTAACCAATCGTGTGCATCCAATAGGTGTGTTTGTGTCATTGGATTAACATTTAGGTCACTTTCGTCCTCCCTAGGCTTATTCTTGTCCAATTAGTGTTTTTAACCAATCGTGTGCATCCAATAGGTGTGTTTGTGTCATTGGATTAACATTTAGGTCATTTTCGTCCTCCCTAGGTTATTTCTAATCCAATTTGGAGTTTTAACCAATTTTGTGTGTCCAATAGGTGTGTTTGTGTCATTGGATTAACATTTAGGTCATTTTAGTCCCCCCTAGACTAATTCTAGTCCAATTAGTGTTTTAACAAATCTTGTGTGTCCAATAGGTGTGTTTGTGTCACTGGATTAATATTTAGGTCATTTTCGTCCTCCCTAGGCTTATTCTAGTCCAATTAGGGTTTTTTACCAATCTTGTGCATCCAATAAGTTCATTTGTGTCATTGGATTAACATTTAGGTCATTATAGTCCTCCCTAGGCTAATTCTAGTCCAATTAGGGTTTTTAACTAATCTTGTGCGACCAATTATTTCATTTGTGTCATTGGATTAACATTTAGGTCATTTTCGTCCTCCCTAGTCTTATTATTGTCTAATTAGGGTTTTTGACGTTTATTGTGCAACCAATATGTGTGTTTGTGTCATTGGATTAACATTTAGGTTATTTTC
>NC_021163.2:39094799-39113396 GCF_000331145.2 Cicer arietinum | reverse complement strand
TTCCTAGGCTTATTCTTGTCCAATTAGGGTTTTTAACCAATCTTGTGCATCCAATAGGTGTGTTTGTGTCATTAGATTAATATTTAGGTCATTTTCTTCCTCCTTAGGCTTATTCTTGTCCAATTAGGGTTTTTAACCAATCTTGTCCATCCAATAGGTGTGCTTGTGTCATCGGATTAACATTTAGGTCATTTTCGTCCTCCCTAGGCTTATCCTAGTCCAATTAGTGTTTTTAACCAATCTTGTGCAACCAATAGATGTGTTTGGGTCATTGGATTAACGTTTAGGTCATTTTAGTCCCCCCTAGACTAATTCTAGTCCAATTAGGGTTTTAACAAATCTTGTGCGTCCAATAGGTGTGTTTGTGTCATTGGATTAACATTTAGGTCATTTTCGTCCTCCCTAGGCTTATTCTAGTCAAATTAGGGTTTTTAACCAATGTTGTGCATCCAATAGGTGTGTTTTTGCTATTGGATTAATATTTAGATCATTTTCATCTTCCTTAGGCTTATTCTAGTCCAATTAGTGTTTTTAACCACTCTTGTGCATCCAATAGGTGTGTTTGTGTCATTGGATAAACATTTAGGTTATTTTAGTCGCCCGCTAGACTAATTCTAGTCCGATTAGGGTTTTAACAAATCTTGTGCATCCAATAGGTGTGTTTGTGTCATTGGATTAACATTTAGGTCATTTTCGTCCTCCCTAGGCTTATTCTTGTCCAATTAGTGTTTTTATCCAATCTTGTGCATCCAATAAGTTCATTTGTGTCATTGGATTAACATTTAGGTCATTTTCGTCGTCTCTAGGCTTATTCTTGTCCAATTAGAGTTTTTAACAAATCTTGTGCATCCAATAGGTGTGTTTCTGTTATTGGATTAACATTTAGGTCATTTTCATCCTCCCTAGGCTTATTCAAGTCCAATTAGAGTTTTTAACAAATCTTGTGCATCCAATAAGTTCATTTGTGTCATTGGATTAATATTTAGGTCATTTTAGTCCTCCCTAGGCTAATTCTAGTCCAACTAGGGTTTTTAACTAATCTTGTGCGACCAATTATTTTATTTGTGTCATTGGATTAACATTTAGGTCATTTTCGTCCTCCCTAGGCTTATTCTTGTCCAATTAGAGTTTTTAACAAATCTTGTGCAACCAATATGTGTGTTTGTGTTATTGGATTAACATTTAGGTCAATTTCATCCTCCCTAGGATCTTTCTATTCCAATTAGGAGTTTTACCAATCTTGTGTCTCCAATAGGTGTGCTTGTGTCATTGGATTAACATTTAGGTCATTTTCGTTCTTCCTAGGCTTATTTTAGTCCAATTAGGGTTCTTAACCAATCTTGTGCATCCAATAGGTGTGTTTGTGTCATTGGATTAATATTTAGGTCATTTTCGTCCTCCGTAGGCTTATTCTTGTCTAATTAGGGTTTTTGACGTATCTTGTGCAACCAATATGTGTGTTTGTGTCATTGGATTAACATTTAGGTCATTTTTGTCCTCCCTAGGCTATTTCTAATCCAAGTAGGAGTTTTAACCAATCTTGTGGGTCCAATAGGTGTGTTTGTGTCATTGGATTAACATTTAGGTCACTTTCGTCCTCCCTAGGCTTATTCTAGTCCAATTAGGGTTTTTATCCAATCTTGTGCATCCAATAAGTTCATTTGTGTCATTGGATTAACATTTAGGTCATTTACGTCCTCCCTAGGCTTGTTCTTGTCCAATTAGGGTTTTTAAACAATCTTGTGCATCCAATAAGTTCATTTGTGTCATTGGATTAACATTTAGGTCATTTATGTCCTCCCTAGGCTTGTTCTTGTCCAATTACGGTTTTTAAACAATTTTGTGCATCCAATAGGTGTGCTTGTGTCATCGGATTAATATTTAGGTCATTTTCGTCCTCCCTAGGCTTATTCTAGTCCAATTAGGGTTTTAAACTAATCTTGTGCATAAAATTAGTTCACTTGTGTCATTCGATTAACACTTAGGTCATTTTCGTCCTCCTTAGGCTTATTTTTGTCCAATTATGGTTTTTAACCAATCTTGTGCATCCAATAAGTTCCTTTGTGTTATTGGATTAATATTTAGGTCATTTTTGTCCCTCCTAGGCTTATTCTTGTCCAATTAGAGTTTTTAACCAATGTTGTGCATTCAATAGGTGTGTTTGTGTCATCAGATTAACACTTAGGTCATTTTCGTCCTCCTTAGGCTTATTTTTGTCCAATTATGGTTTTTAACCAATCTTGTCCATCCAATAGGTATGTTTGTGTCATTGGATGAACATTTAGGTCATTTTCATTCCCCGTAGGCTTATTCTTGTCCAATTAGGGTTTTTAAACAATCTTGTGCATCCAATAAAATCATTTGTGTCATTGGATTAACTTTTAGGTCATTTTCGTCCTTCCTAGGCTTATTCTAGACCAATTGTGGTTTTCAAACAATCTTGTGCATCAAATAGGTGTGTTTGTGTCATTGGATTATCATTTAGGTCATTTTCGTCATCCCTAGGCTTATATTATTCCGATTAGGGTTTTTAACCAATCTTGTGCATCTCTTGTCCAATTAGGGTATTTATCCAGTCTTGTGCATCCAATAGGTGTGTTTGAGTCATTGGATTAACATTTAGGTCATTTACGTCCTCCCTAGGCTTGTTCTTGTCCAATTAGGGTATTTATCCAGTCTTGTGCATCCAATAGGTGTGTTTGAGTCATTGGATTAACATTTAGGTCATTTACATCCTCCCTAGGCTTATTCTTGTCCAATTAGAGTTTTTAACAAATCTTGTGCATCCAAAAGGTGTGTTTCTGTTATTGGATTAACATTTAGGTCATTTTCATCCTCCCTAGGCTTATCCAAGTCCAATTTGGGTTTTTAACCAATCTTGTGCATCCAACAAGTTCATTTGTGTCATTGGATTAACTTTTAGGTCATTTTCGTCCTCCTTAGGCTTATTTTTGTCCAATTAAGGTTTTTAGTGCATCCAATAAGTTCATTTGTGTCATTGGATTAACTTTTAGGTCATTTTCGTCCTCCTTAGGCTTATTTTTGTCCAATTAAGGTTTTTAGTGCATCCAATAAGTTCATTTGTGTCATTGGATTAACTTTTAGGTCATTTTCGTCCTCCTTAGGCTTATTTTTGTCCAATTAAGGTTTTTAGTGCATCCAATAAGTTCATTTGTGTCATTGGATTAACTTTTAGGTCATTTTCGTCCTCCTTAGGCTTATTTTTGTCCAATTAAGGTTTTTAGTGCATCCAATAAGTTCATTTGTGTCATTGGATTAACTTTTAGGTCATTTTCGTCCTCCTTAGGCTTATTTTTGTCCAATTAAGGTTTTTAGTGCATCCAATAAGTTCATTTGTGTCATTGGATTAACTTTTAGGTCATTTTCGTCCTCCTTAGGCTTATTTTTGTCCAATTAAGGTTTTTAGTGCATCCAATAAGTTCATTTGTGTCATTGGATTAACTTTTAGGTCATTTTCGTCCTCCTTAGGCTTATTTTTGTCCAATTAAGGTTTTTAGTGCATCCAATAAGTTCATTTGTGTCATTGGATTAACTTTTAGGTCATTTTCGTCCTCCTTAGGCTTATTTTTGTCCAATTAAGGTTTTTAACCAATCTTGTGCATCCAACAAGTTCATTTGTGTCATTGGATTAATATTTAGGTCATTTTAGTCCTCCCTAGGCTAATTCTAGTCCAACTAGGATTTTTAACTAATCTTGTGCGACCAATTATTTTATTTGTGTCATTGGATTAACATTTACGTCATTTTCGTCCTCCCTTGGCTTATTCTTGTCCAAGTAGGAGTTTTAACCAATCTTGTGGTTCCAATAGGTGTGTTTGTATCATTGGATTAACATTTAGGTCATTTTCATTCCCCGTAGGCTTATTCTAGTCCAATTAGGGTTTTTATCCATTCTTGTGCATCCAATAAGTTCATTTGTGTCATTGGATTAACATTTAGGTCATTTACGTCCTCCCTAGGCTTGTTCTTGTCCAATTAGGGTTTTTAAACAATCTTGTGCATCCAATAAGTTCATTTGTGTCATTGGATTAACATTTAGGTCATTTACGTCCTCCCTAGGCTTGTTCTTGTCCAATTAGGGTTTTTAAACAATCTTGTGCATCCAATAAGTTCATTTGTGTCATTGGATTAACATTTAGGTCATTTACGTCCTCCCTAGGCTTGTTCTTGTCCAATTAGGGTTTTTAAACAATCTTGTGCATCCAATAAGTTCATTTGTGTCATTGGATTAACATTTAGGTCATTTACGTCCTCCCTAGGCTTGTTCTTGTCCAATTAGGGTTTTTAAACAATCTTGTGCATCCAATAAGTTCATTTGTGTCATTGGATTAACATTTAGGTCATTTACGTCCTCCCTAGGCTTGTTCTTGTCCAATTAGGGTTTTTAAACAATCTTGTGCATCCAATAAGTTCATTTGTGTCATTGGATTAACATTTAGGTCATTTACGTCCTCCCTAGGCTTGTTCTTGTCCAATTAGGGTTTTTAAACAATCTTGTGCATCCAATAAGTTCATTTGTGTCATTGGATTAACATTTAGGTCATTTACGTCCTCCCTAGGCTTGTTCTTGTCCAATTAGGGTTTTTAAACAATCTTGTGCATCCAATAAGTTCATTTGTGTCATTGGATTAACATTTAGGTCATTTACGTCCTCCCTAGGCTTGTTCTTGTCCAATTAGGGTTTTTAAACAATCTTGTGCATCCAATAAGTTCATTTGTGTCATTGGATTAACATTTAGGTCATTTACGTCCTCCCTAGGCTTGTTCTTGTCCAATTAGGGTTTTTAAACAATCTTGTGCATCCAATAAGTTCATTTGTGTCATTGGATTAACATTTAGGTCATTTACGTCCTCCCTAGGCTTGTTCTTGTCCAATTAGGGTTTTTAAACTATTTTGTGCAGCCAATAGGTGTGCTTGTGTCATTGGATTAACATTTAGGTCATTTTCGTCCTCCCTAGGCTTATTCTGGTCCAATTTGGGGTTTTAACCAATCTTGTGCTTCTAATAAGTTCATTTGTGTCATTGGATTAACTTTTAGGTCATTTACGTCCTCCTAGGCTTATTCTTGTCCAATTAGGGTTTTGTCATTGGATTAACTTTTAGGTCATTTACGTCCTCCTAGGCTTATTCTTGTCCAATTAGGGTTTTGTCATTGGATTAACTTTTAGGTCATTTACGTCCTCCTAGGCTTATTCTTGTCCAATTAGGGTTTTTAACCAATCTTGTGCTTCTAATAAGTTCATTTGTGTCATTGGATTAGCATTTATGTCGTTCTCGTCCTCCCTAGGCATATTTTTGTCCAATTAGAGTTTTTATCCAATCTTGTGCATTCAATAAGTTCATTTGTGTCATTGGAATAACATTTAGGTCATTTTCGTCTTCCCTAGGCTTATTCTGGTCCAATTTGGGGTTTTAACCAATCTTGTGCATCCAATAGGTTCATTTGTGTCATTGGATTAACATTTAGGTCATTTTCGTCTTCCCTAGGCTTATTCTGGTCCAATTTGGGGTTTTAACCAATCTTGTGCATCCAATAGGTTCATTTGTGTCATTGGATTAACATTTAGGTCATTTTCGTCCTCCTAAGTCTTATTCTAGTCCAATTAGGGTTTTTAACCAATGTTGTGCATCCAATAGGTTCACTTGTGTGATTGGATTAACATTTAGGTCATTGTCGTCCTCCTTAGGCTTATACTTTTCCAATTAGGGTTTTTAACCAATCTTGTGCATCCAATAAGTTGCTTTGTGTCATTGGATTAGCATTTAGGTCATTTACGTCCTCCATTGGCTTATTCTTGTCCATAAAGGGTTTTTAAACAATCTTGTGCATCCAATAAGTTCATTGGTGTCATTGGATTAACATTTAGGTCATTTTCGTCTTCCCTAGGCTTATTCTGGTCCAATTTGGGGTTTTAACCAATCATGTGCATCCAACAGATGTGGTTGTGTCATTGGATTAACATTTAGGTCATTTTCGTCTTCCCTAGGCTTATTCTTGTCTAATTAGGATTTTTGACCAATCTTGTGCATCCAATAGGTGTGTTTGTACCATCGGATTAACATTTAGGTCATTTTCGTCCTCCCTTGGCTTATTCTTGTCCAATTAGGGTTTTTAACCAATCTTGTGCATCCAATAGGTGTGTTTGTATCATCGGATTAACATTTAGGTCATTTTAGTCCTCCCTAGGCTAATTCTAGTCCAATTAGGATTTTTAACTAATCTTGTGCGCCCAATTATTTCATTTTTGTCATTGGATTAACATTTAGGTCATTTTCGTCCTCCCTAGGCTTATTCTTGTCTAATTAGGGTTTTTGACGTATCTTGTGCAACCAATATGTGTGTTTGTTTCATTGGATTAACATTTAGGTCATTTTTGTCCTCCCTAAGCTATTTCTAATCCAAGTAGGAGTTTTAACCATTCTTGTGGGTCCAATAGGTGCGTTTGTGTCATTGGATTAACATTTAGGTCATTTTCGTCCTCCCTAGGCTTATTCTATTTCAATTAGTGTTTTTAACCAATCTTGTGCATCCAATAGGTGTGTTTGTGTCATTGGATTAATATTTAGGTTATTTTCGTCCTCCTTAGCTTCTTCTTGTCCAATTATTGTTTTTAACCAATGTTGTGCATCCAATAGGTGTGTTTGTGTCATTGGATTAACATTTAGGTCATTTTAGTCCGCCCTAGGCTTATTCTAGTGCATTTAGGGTTTTAACCAATCTTGTGCATCGAATTAGTTCCTTTGTGTCATTGGATTAACATTGAGATCATTTACGTTCCCCGTAGGCTTATTCTTGTCCAATTAAGGTTTTGAAACAATCTTGTGCATCCAATAAGTTCATTTGTGTCATTGGATTAACATTTAGGTCATCTTCGTCCTCCCTAGGCTTATTCTTGTCTAATTAGTGTTTTTAATATATCTTGGATTAACATTTAGGTCATTTTAGTCCTCCCTAGGCTTATTCTTGTCTAATTAGGGTTTTTAATAAATCTTGTGCATCCAATAGATGTGTTTGTGTCATTGGATTAACACTTAGGTCATTTTCGTCCTCCTTAGGCTTATTTTTGTCCAATTAGGGTTTTTAACCAATCTTTTGCATCCAATAAGTTCCTTTGTGTTATTGGATTAATATTTAGGTCATTTTCATCCTCCCTAGGCTTATTCTTGTCTAATTAGGGTTTTTAATAAATCTTGTGCATCCAATAGGTGTGTCTGTGTTATCGGATTAACATTTAGATCATTTGCATCCTCCCTTGGCTTATTCTTGTCCTATTAGGGTTTTTAACCAATCTTGTGCATCCAATAGGAGTGTTTGTGTCATCGGATTAACATTTAGATCATTTGCATCCTCCCTTGGCTTATTCTTGTCCTATTAGTGTTTTTAACCAATCTTGTGCATCCAATAGGTGTGTTTGAGTCATTGGATTAACATTTAGGTCATTTTCATTCCCCGTAGGCTTATTCTTGTCCAATTAGGGTTTTTAAACAATCTTCTGCATCCAATAAAATCATTTGTGTCATTGGATTTACTTTTAGGTCATTTTCGTCATTCCTAGGCTTATTCAAAACCAATTGTGGTTTTCAAACAATCTTGTGCATCCAATAGGTGTGTTTGTGTCATTGGATTAACATTTAGGTCATTTTCATTCCCCGTAGGCTTATTCTTGTCCAATTAGGGTTTTTAACCAATCTTGTGCATCCAATAGGTGTGTTTGTGTCATCAGATTAACATTTAGGTCATTTTTGTCCTTCCTAGGCTTAATCAAGTCCAATTAAGGTTTTTAACCAATCTTGTGTATCCAATAGGTGTGTTTGTGTCATTGGATTAACATTTAGGTCATTTTCGTCCTCCCTAGGCTTATTCTTGTCAAATTAATGTTTTTAACCAATGTTGTGCATCCAATAGGTTCACTTGTGTCATTGGATTAACATTTAGGTCATTTTCGTCCTCCTTAGGCTTATAAGTAGCTTTGTGTCATTGGATTAACATTTAGGTCATTTACGTCCTCCGTAGGCTTATTCTTGTCCAATAAGGGTTTTTAAACAATCTTGTGCATCCAATAAGTTCATTGGTGTCATTGGATTTACATTTAGGTCATTTTCGTCTTCCCTAGGCTTATTCTGGTCCAATTTGGGGTTTTAACCAATCATGTGCATCCAATAGATGTGGTTGTGTCATTGGATTAACATTTAGGTCATTTTCGTCCTCCCTAGGCTTATTCTTGTCTAATTAGGGTTTTTTACGTATCTTGTGCAACCAATATGTGTGTTTGTGTCATTGGATTAACATTTAGGTCATTTTTGTCCTCCCTAGGCTATTTCTAATCCAAGTAGGAGTTTTAACCAATCTTGTGGGTCCAAATGTGTGTGTTTGTGTCATTGGATTAACATTTAGGTCATTTTCGTCCTTCCTAGGCTTATTCTAGTCCAATTAGGGTTTTTAACCAATCTTGTGCATCCAATAGGTGTGTTTGTGTCATTGGATTAACATTTAGGTCATTTTCGTCCTTCCTAGGCTTATTCTAGTCCAATTAGGGTTTTTAACCAATCTTGTGCATCCAATAGGTGTGTTTGTGTCATTGGATTAACATTTAGGTCATTTTAGTCCACCCTAGGCTTATTCTAGTCCATTTAGGGTTTTTAACCAATCTTGTGCATCGAATTAGTTCCTTTGTTTCATTGGATTAACATTGAGATCATTTACGTTCTCCCTAGGCTTATTCTCTTCCAATTAAGGTTCTTAAACAATCTTGTGCATCCAATAAGTTCATTTGTGTCATTGGATTAACACTTAGGTCATTTTCGTCCTCCTTAGGCTTATTTTTATCCAATTAGGGTTTTTAACCAATCTTGTGCATCTAATAAGTTCCTTTGTGTTATTGGATTAATATTTTGGTCATTTTTGTCCGCCCTAGGCTTATTCTTGTCCAATTAGAGTTTTTAACCAATCTTGTACATCCAATAGGTGTGTTTGTGTCATTGCATTAACATTTAGTTCATATTCATCCTCCCTAGGCTTATTCTTGTCTAATTAGGGGTTTTAACAAATCTTGTGCATCCAATAGGTGTGTCTGTGTTATCGGATTAACATTTAGATCATTTGCATCCTCCCTTGGCTTATTCTTGTCCTATTAGGGTTTTTAACCAATCTTGTGCATCCAATAGGAGTGTTTGTGTCATTGGATTAATATTTAGGTCATTTTCGTCCTCCTTAGGCTTATTCTTGTCTAATTAGGGTTTTTGACGTATCTTGTGCAACCAGTATGTGTGTTTGTGTCATTGGATTAACATTTAGGTCATTTTTGTCCTCCCTAGGCTATTTCTAATCCAAGTAGGAGTTTTAACCAATCTTGTGCATCCAATACGTGTGCTTGTGCCATCGGATTAACATTTACGTCATTTTCATCGTCCCTAGGCTTATTCTAGTCCAATTAGTGTTTTTAACCAATCTTGTGCATCCAATAGGTTCATTTGAGTCATTGGATTAACATTTAGGTCATTTTCGTCTTCCCTAGGCTTATTCTGGTCCAATTTGGGGTTTTAACCAATCTTGTGCTTCCAATAAGTTCATTTGTGTCATTGATTAACATTTAGGTCATTTTCGTCTTCCCTAGGCTTATTCTGGTCCAATTTGGGGTTTTAACCAATCTTGTGCTTCCAATAAGTTCATTTGTGTCATTGATTAACATTTAGGTCATTTTCGTCTTCCCTAGGCTTATTCTTGTCCAATTAAGGTTTTTAACCAATCTTGTGCATCCAATAGGTTCATTTGAGTCATTGGATTAACATTTAGGTCATTTTCATTCCCCATAGGCTTATTCTTGTCCAATTAGGGTTTTTAAACAATCTTGTGCATCCAATAAAGTCATTTGTGTCATTGGATTAACTTTTAGGTCATTTTTGTCCTTCCTAGGCTTATTCTAGACCAATTGTGGTTTTCAAACAATCTTGTGCATCCAATAGGTGTGTTTGTGTCATTGGATTATCATTTAGTTCATTTTCGTCATCCCTAGGCTTATATTATTCCGATTAGGGTTTTTAACCAATCTTGTGCATCCAATAGGTGTGTTTGTGTCATCAGATTAACACTTAGGTCATTTTTGTCCTTCCTAGGCTTATTCTAGACCAATTGTGGTTTTCAAACAATCTTGTGCATCCAATAGGTGTGTTTGTGTCATTGGATTATCATTTAGGTCATTTTCGTCATCCCTAGGCTTATATTATTCCGATTAGGGTTTTTAACCAATCTTGTGCATCCAATAGGTGTGTTTGTGTCATCAGATTAACACTTAGGTCATTTTTGTCCTTCCTAGGCTTATTCTAGACCAATTGTGGTTTTCAAACAATCTTGTGCATCCAATAGGTGTGTTTGTGTCATTGGATTATCATTTAGGTCATTTTCGTCATCCCTAGGCTTATATTATTCCGATTAGGGTTTTTAACCAATCTTGTGCATCCAATAGGTGTGTTTGTGTCATCAGATTAACACTTAGGTCATTTTTGTCCTTCCTAGGCTTATTCTTGTCCAATTAAGGTTTTTAACCAATCTTGTGCATCCAATAGGTGTGTTTGTGTCATTGGATTAACATTTAGTTCATTTGTGTCATTGATTAACATTTAGGTCATTTTCGTCTTCCCTAGGCTTATTCTTGTCAAATTAATCTTTTTAACCAATCTTGTGCTTCCAATAAGTTCATTTGTGTCATTGGATTAATATTTAGGTCATTTACGTCCTCCCTAGGCTTATTCTTGTCCAATTAGGGTTTTTATCCAATCTTGTGCATCCAATAAGTTCATTTGTGTCATTGGATTAATATTTAGGTCATTTACGTCCTCCCTAGGCTTATTCTTGTCCAATTAGGGTTTTTATCCAATCTTGTGCATCCAATAAGTTCATTTGTGTCATTGGATTAATATTTAGGTCATTTACGTCCTCCCTAGGCTTATTCTTGTCCAATTAGGGTTTTTATCCAATCTTGTGCATCCAATAAGTTCATTTGTGTCATTGGTTTAACATTTAGGTCGTTTTCGTCGTCCCTAGGGTTATTCTTGTCCAATTAGAATTTTTAACAAATCTTGTGCATCCAGTAGGTGTGTTTGTTTTATTGGATTAACATTTAGGTCATTTTCATCTACCCTAGGCTTATTCAAGTCCAATTAGGGTTTTTAACCAATCTTGTGCATCCAATAAGTTCATTTGTGTCATTGGATTAACATTTAGGTCATTTTAGTCCTCCCTAGGCTAATTCTAGTCCAACTAGGGTTTTTAACTAATCTTGTGCAACAAATTATTTCATTTGTGTCATTGGATTAACATTTAGGTCATTTTCGTCCTCCCTAGGCTTATTATTGTCTAATTAGGGGTTCTGACGTATTTTGTGCAACCAATATGTGTGTTTGTGTCATTGGATTAATATTTAGGTCATTTTCGTCCTCCCTATGATCTTTCTATTCCAATTAGGAGTTTTACCAATCTTGTGTGTCCAATAGGTGTGTTTGTGTCATTGGATTAACATTTAGGTCATTTTCGTCCTTCCTAGGCTTATATTAGTCCAATTAGGGTTCTTAACCAATCTTGTGCATCCAATAGGTGTGTTTGTGTCATTGGATTAATATTTAGGTCATTTTCGTCCTCCCTATGATCTTTCTATTCCAATTAGGAGTTTTACCAATCTTGTGTGTCCAATAGGTGTGTTTGTGTCATTGGATTAACATTTAGGTCATTTTCGTCCTTCCTAGGCTTATTTTAGTCCAATTAGGGTTCTTAACCAATCTTGTGCATCCAATACGTGTGCTTGTGCCATCGGATTAACATTTACGTCATTTTCATCCTCCCTAGGCTTATTCTAGTCCAATTAGTGTTTTTAACCAATCTTGAGCATCCAATAGGTGTGTTTGTGTCATCGGATTAACATTTAGAACATTTGCATCCTCCCTTGGCTTATTCTTGTCCAATCAGGGTTTTTTAACCAATCTTGAGCATCCAATAGGTGTGTTTGTGTCATCGGATTAACATTTAGAACATTTGCATCCTCCCTTGGCTTATTCTTGTCCAATCAGGGTTTTTTAACCAATCTTTTCTTGTCCAATTAGTGTCATTGGATGAACAATTAGGTCATTTTCGTCCTCCTAAGGCTTATTCTAGTCCAATTAGGGTTTTTAACCAATCTTGTGCTTCTAATAAGTTAATTTGTGTCATTGGATTAGCATTTATGTCGTTCTCGTCCTCCCTAGGCTTATTTTTGTCCAATTAGAGTTTATATCCAATCTTGTGCATTCAATAAGTTCATTTGTGTCATTGGATTAACATTTAGGTCATTTTTGTCAACCCTAGCCTTATTCTTGTCCAATCAGGGTTTTTTAACCAATCTTGAGCATCCAATAGGTGTGTTTGTGTCATTGGATTAACATTTAGGTCTTTTTCATCCTCCCTTGGCTTATTCTTGTCCAATTAGGGTTTTTAACCAATGTTGTGCATCCAATAGGTTCACTTGTGTGATTGGATTAATATTTAGGTCATTTTCGTCCTCCTTAGGCTTATACTTTTCGAATTAGGTTTTTTAACCAATCTTGTGCATCCAATAAGTTGCTTTGTGTCATTGGATTAACATTTAGTTCATTTACGTCCTCCGTAGGCTTATTCTTGTCAAATAAGGGTTTTTAAACAATCTTGTGCATCCAATAAGTTCATTGGTGTCATTGGATTAACATTTAGGTCATTTACGTCCTCCGTAGGCTTATTCTTGTCAAATAAGGGTTTTTAAACAATCTTGTGCATCCAATAAGTTCATTGGTGTCATTGGATTAACATTTAGGTCATTTTCGTCTTCCCTAGGCTTATTCTGGTCCAATTTGGGGTTTTAACCAATCATGTGCATCCAATAGATGTCGTTGTGTCATTGGATTAACATTTAAGTCATTTTCATCCTCCCTAGGCTTAATCTTGTCTAATTAGGATTTTTGATAAATCTTGTGCATCCAATAGGTGTGTCTGTGTCATCGGATTAACATTTAGAACATTTGCATCCTCCCTTGGCTTATTCTTGTCCAATTAGGGTTTTTAATCAATCTTGTGCATCCAATAAGTTCATTTTGTCATTGATTAACATTTAGGTCATTTTCGTCCTCCCTAGGCTTATTCTTGTCAAATTAGTGTTTTTAACCAATCTTGTGTGTCCAATAGGTGTGTTTGTGTCATTGGATTAACATTTAGGTCATTTTCGTCCTCCCTAGGCTTATTCTTGTCCAATTAGGGGTTTTAACCACTCTTGTGCATCCAATAAGTTCATTTGTGTCATTAGTTTAACATTTAGGTCTTTTACATCCTCCCTAAGCGTATTCTAGTCCAATTACGGTTTTTAACCAATGTTGTGCATCCAATAGGTGTGTTTGTGTCATTGGATTAACATTTAGGTCATTTTAGTCCTCCCTATGCTAGTTCTAGTCCAATTAGGGTTTTTAACTAATCTTGTGCGTCCAATTATTTCATTTGTGTCATTGGATTAACATTTAGGTCATTTTCGTCCTCCCTAGGCTTATTCTAGTCCAATTAGGGTTTTTAACCAATCTTGTGTATCCAATAGGTGTGTTTGTGTCATTGGATTAACATTTAGGTCATTTTCGTCCTCCCTAGGCTTATTCTAGTCCAATTAGGGTTTTTAACCAATCTTGTGTATCCAATAGGTGTGTTTGTGTCATTGGATTAACATTTAGGTCATTTTCGTCCTCCCTAGGCTTATTCTTGTCTAATTAGGGTTTTTGACGTATCTTGTGCAACCAATATGTGTATTTGTGTCATTGGATTAACATTTAGGTCATTTTTGTCCTCCCTAGGCTATTTCTAATCCAAGCAGGAGTTTTAACCAATCTTGGGGGTCCAATAGGTGTGTTTGTATCATTGGATTAGCATTTAGGTCATTTTCGTCCTCCCTAGGCTTATTCTAGTCCAATTAGGGTTTTTAACCAATCTTGTGTATCCAATAGGTGTGTTTGTGTCATTGGATTAATATTTAGGTTATTTTAGTCCTCGTTAGCTTCTTCTTGTCCAATTATTGTTTTTAACCAATGTTGTGCATCCAATAGGTGTGTTTGTGTCATCGGATTAACATTTAGGTCATTTACGTTCTCCCTAGGCTTATTCTTGTCCAATTAAGGTTTTTAAACAATCTTGTGCATCCAATAACTTCATTTGTGTCATTGGATTAACATTTAGGTCATTTTCGACCTCCATAGGCTTATTCTTCTCCAATTAGAGTTTTTAACCATTCTTGTGCATCCAATAGGTGTGTTTGTGTCATTGGATTAACAGTTAGGTCATTTTCGTCCTCCTTAGGCTTATTTTTGTCCAATTAGGGCTTTTAACCAATCTTGTCCATCCAATAAGTTCCTTTGTGTCATTGGATTAACAGTTAGGTCATTTTCGTCCTCCTTAGGCTTATTTTTGTCCAATTAGGGCTTTTAACCAATCTTGTGCATCCAATAAGTTCCTTTGTGTCATTGGGTTAACATTTAGGTCATTTACGTCCACCCTAGGCTTGTTCTGGTCCAATTAGGGTTTTTCAACAATCTTGTGCATCCAATAAGTTGATTTGTGTCATTGGATTAACATTTAGGTCATTTTCGTCCTCCCTAGGCTTATTCTTGTCCAATTAGGATTTTTAAACAATCTTCTGCATCCAATAAGTTCATTTGTGTCATTGGATTAACATTTAGGTCATTTAAGTCCTCCCTAGGCTTGCTCTTGTCCAATTAGGGTTTTTAAACAATCTTGTGCATCCAATAAGTTCATTTGTGTCATTGGATTAACATTTAGGTCATTTACGTCCTCCCTAGCCTTGCTCTTGTCCAATTAGGTTTTTTAAACAATCTTGTGCATCCAATAAGTTCATTTGTGTAATTGGATTATCATTTAGGTGATTTACGTCCTCCCTGGGCTTGCTCTTGTCCAATTAGGGTTTTTAAACAATCTTGTGCATCCAATAAGTTCATTTGTGTCATTGGATGCTTGCTCTTGTCCAATTAGGATTTTTAAACAATCTTCTGCATCCAATAAGTTCCTTTGTGTCATTGGATTAACATTTAGATCATTTGCATCCTCCCTTGGCTTATTCTGGTCCAATTATTGTTTTTAACCAATCTTGTGCATCCAATAGGTGTGTTTGAGTCATTGGATTAACATTTAGGTCATTTTCAGCCTCCTTAGGCTTACTCTTTTCCAATTAGGATTTTTAACCAATCTTGTGCATCCAATAAGTTCCTTTGTGTCATTGGATTAACATTGAGGTCATTTATGTCCTCTATAGGCTTATTCTTGTCCAATTACTGTTTTTAAACAATCTTGTGCATCCAATAGGTGTGTTTGTGTCATGAGATTAACATTTAGGGCATTTTCGTCCTCCTTAAGCTTATTCTAGTCCAATTAGGGTTTTTAACCAATCTTGTGCAACCAATAGGTGTGTTTGTGTCATTGGATTAACATTTAGGTCATTTTCGTCCTCCCTAGGCTTATTCTTGTCCAATTAGGGTTTTTAACCAATCTTGTGCATCCAGTAAGTTCATTTGTGTCATTGGATTAACTTTTAGGTCATTATAGTCCTTCCTAGGCTAATTCTAGTCCAATTATAGTTTTTAACTAATCTTGTGCGACCAATTATTTCATTTGTGTCATTGGATTAACATTTAGATCCTTTTCATCCTCCCTAGGCTTATTCTTGTCTAATTAGGGTTTTTGACGTTTCTTGTGCAACCAATAGGTGTGTTTGTGTCATTGGATGAACATTTAGGTTATTTTCGTCCTCCCTAGGCTTATTCTTGTCTAATTAGGGTTTTTGACGTTTCTTGTGCAACCAATAGGTGTGTTTGTGTCATTGGATGAACATTTAGGTTATTTTCGTCCTCCCTAGGCTTATTCTTGTCCAATTAGGGTTTTTAACCAATCTTGTGCATCCAGTAAGTTCATTTGTGTCATTGGATTAACATTTAGGTCATTATAGTCCTCCCTAGGCTAATTCTACTCCAATTATAGTTTTAAACTAATCTTGTGCGACCAATTATTTCATTTGTGTCATTGGATTAACATTTAGGTCATTTTCGTCCTCCCTAGGCTTATTCTTGTCTAATTAGGGTTTTTGACGTTTCTTGTGCAACCAATATGTGTGTTTGTGTCATTGGATTAACATTTAGGTTTTTTTCGTCCTCCCTAGGATCTTTCTAATCCAATTAGGAGTTTTAACCAATCTTGTGTGTCCAATAGGTGTGTTTGTGTCATTGGATTAACATTTTGGTCATTTTCGTCCTTCCTAGGCTTATTCTAGTCGAATTAGGGTTTTTAACCAATCTTGTGCATCCAATAGGGGTGTTTGTGTCATTGGATTAACATTTAGATCCTTTTCATCCTCCCTAGGCTTATTCAAGTCCAATTAGGGGTTTTAACCAATATTGTGCATCCAATAAGTTCATTTGTGTCATTGGATTAACATTTATGTCATTTTCGTCCTCGTTAGACTTATTCTAGTCCAATTAGGGTTTTTAACCAATCTCGTGCTTCTAATAAGTTCATTTGTGTCATTGGATTAACATTTAGGTCATTCTCGTCCTCCCTAGGATTATTCTTGTCCAATTTGGGTTTTTAACCAATCTTGTATATCCAATAGGTTTGTTTGCGTCATCGGATTAACATTTAGTTCATTTTTGTCCTCCCTAGGCGTATTCTAGACCAATTGTGGTTTTTAACCAATCGTGTGCATCCAATTGGTGTGTTTGTGTCATTGGATTATCATTTAGGTCATTTTCGTCATCCCTAGGCTTATTCTAGTCCAATTAGGGTTTTTAACCAATCTTGTGCATCCCATAAGTTCATTTGTGTCATTGGATTAACATTTAGGTCATTTTCGTCATCCCTAGGCTTATTCTAGTCCAATTAGGGTTTTAACCAAACTTGTGCATCCAATAGGTGTGTTTGTGTCATCAGAATAACATTTAGGTCATTTTTGTCCCTGCAAGGCTTATTCAAGTCCAATTAGGGTTTTTAACCAATCTTGTGCATCCAATAGGTGTTTGTTTGTCATTGGATTAACATTTAGATCCGTTTAATCCTCCCTAGGCTTATTCTAGTCCAAATATGGTTTTTAACCAATATTGTGCATCCAATAAGTTCATTTGTGTCATTGGATTGACATTTATGTCATTTTTGTCCTCCTTAGGCTTATTCTAGTCCAATGAGGGTTTTTAACCAATCTTGTGCATCCAATATGTTCATTTGTGTCATTGGATTAACATTTAGGTCATTCTCGTCCTCCCTAGGCTTATTCTTGTCCCATTTGGGTTTTTTAACCAATCTTGTGCATCCTATATATTCATTTGTGTCATTTGTTGGTATCAGTGACCTCGCAATAACAGAAAATATATCAGTTTACGTTACAAAATTAATCAGTATCAAGCGCACAGCGGAATTTAAATTTTGAGGCATGCAAAGTTAGCAATATAGAAAATTAAAGAGAGAGAGTTAGAGAAGAAGACATAGAGATTTATCCTGGTTCGGTTGTTCAACAACAACCTACGTCCAGTCCTGAAAATCCAATCGGATTTCAGATTTTCTTCTCCTTCAATAGAAAGAATCAATTACAGATTGTCCAGTTTCCTCCCTGAAACCTATCAATCTCTAATTATATCTTTCCTATTGAATACCCTCTGATCCTTGTAGACACTCAGCAGCCTATCACAGAATCAAAGTACGACTCTTTCTTGTTGAGCCCTCTCAACCAAGAAAGTAGCCACCAGTTTCAAGCTGGCTTTTCTTGCGTCCTATTCCTTTCAAAGATTTATTACAGAATGAATAAAAGATGTAAAACAAAAGAGTCTTCAATCTTTATGAATGTTGCTCCTCACAAATCTGGATACTCAAGGATTGTTCATGAGCACATTATCATTTCTCTTAGATTGTCAACAAACTGTATTGAGATCTGTAATCACAATTATGACGTTGTTAGTTTGTTGTTATGAACCGTTGAGAGCACTATGAGAAATTATGAAAGTTATGAATTGTTTTGTAAAAGTTATTTGAATAAAGATTGAAAGACATCTTATATAGTTTCTGAAAAACCAACTACGAAATCGATTTCCCAATCGATTTTGTAAAGTTATAAAAGGTGCTAAATCGATTTGCCAATCGATTATCGCGATCTTGGTTTTCTTTAATCTTGAAACTATACAAGCTAATCGATTTACCAATCGATTCTTTAAAAGCAACACTTTTCAGTAGAACATGTCCAGACTTGTATAAATCGATTTCCTAATCGATTTCTGGGAAACTGTTTCAATAAAAGTAATTTCAATCGATTACTCAATCGATTTGCCAAATCTCAGAGTCGATGTATAAAAACACAGAGTCGATTTGGTCACAATCTCAGAGTTCACTGTGTTTTCAAAAAGTTTATTTCAATCGATTTGCCAATCGATTGTTTTCAAAACAGTGGCTCAGCTATTTCATATCAATCGACTTGTCAATCGATGTGGTGTCATGTTCCTGAAAAGTTTTTACCTGGTGTTTAGTTCAATCGATTTGCCAATCGATTGCA